>NC_031502.1:24685822-24692426 GCF_000237925.1 Schistosoma mansoni | reverse complement strand
ATTACTTATTTTGTCCAAATTATTTTTTCCCTCTCTCTCTCCCTACTTACTTACGTCTGTTACTCCCAATGAAGCATAAGCCACCGACCAGCGTTCTCCATCCTACACTGTTCTGGCCCTTACTTTCTAGTTCGATCCAACTTTTGTTCATTCTTCTCTTGTCTGTCTCCATTTCTCGGCGTAATGTGTTCTTTGGTGTTCCTCTTCTTCTTTGACCTTCAGGATTCCATGTGAGGGCTTGTCTTATGTGTTGAATTGGGTGATTTCCTCAATGTGTGTCCTATCCACCACTGATCCAGTATCCAACGGTGTTGGTGTTTGACTCCAACCAATCTGTTTATATTGAAACAGAATATCCAACCATTTAAATTTGCCATTATTCTGCATTCTACCATATAAAATCATGAAAGTAAAGCGTAATCAGGATCGCACTTATATCTGCTAATCAATTAAGTAAAGAATATGATTCAACTGTTTACCAAAAAGCTTCAGTTTATTCGCTGAGTATGATACAGGTGTCAGAATATATATATATATATATCGTTCCTTTTTCTGTTTCATTTTTATTTTATCAAAATGAGAGTAAATAATCAGTTATTGAGGAAATCTTTACATTTAATGGGGTAGATGGCTAAAATTTTATGACTACTTAAGTGATTGACTGATGACACAAAAATTTGCCCGTGTCAGTAGAACATATTCACCTGATCCTTGAGGATAAAGAGTGAATTAAGTTCCTCATTCTACTCAGTGTGACCCAGCTATGGAAATTAGTGTACTGACCATTCCAGGTTAGTTTTCTATATATAGATCTCTTTTAAAAAAACCATTCGGCCTTCTTTTCAATCGGATATCAAGAAAATGAAATTCATTGTTTGCCTCTGCTTCCAAAGTGAATTGAATTGAGGAGTGACAATTATTGAAACTATTCAAAATTTTATTGAGGTCCATGTCTTCTCCACAAATAATGAAAGTATCATCCATACATCTATTATAAAAATGAAACTTCTCAATTATTGTTCGAAGTACCAAATTTTCTAGACTGGTCACGAAACAGTCAGCCAAGAGGGGACCCAATGGAGAACTCATAGCAACTCCATCTGTTTGTCTGTAGAACTCATCATAAAATCTAAAATGCACGTTAAGAGTACATCGTAGAAGTAGCTCTTTTAGATAATGTTTTTGGATACAAATATCAAGGTTGTTGTTTTCAATATAGCCACATAAATAGCATATAGTTTCTGTGAGAGGAACATTTCTAAAAAGAGAAGTGACATCCAATGAAATCATTTTTCTACCATTTACAGTGATATTTCTGATTGAATCGACAAAGTTATTTATTGATATGATTTTTAACAGGTTATAGTAAATATCAGCTAACCATTTAGTAATCAGGTGATACGGAGAATTGTTCATATCAAGTATAGGATGTACAGGGACATTATTCTTATGAACTTTTGGGAGTCCATATAGTCTTGATACAACGGAACCAGATAGCTTAAGATGTTCATAGAGGTCACAATTGATAATAAACTCATCTGTCATCTTCCTTAGGATTTTAAGTAGCATCTATTCCATTTTTTTCAGTTGCGTCTTTTTGAGTGGTTTCTTTGGAGAATTTGACGGGATCAGGTAATATCGAAGATAATTTGGTGATATAGTCAAGATGATCCATAATGACAGTTCCTGCACCCTTGTTTGGGTGACATAACACTAAGTCCTGATTTCTCCAAAAATCAGATAACTGAGATTTATGCTCTTTTGTGAGTAATAGACTAATTGTAGGTATTTTGCTTACATATTGATTACAACAGTCTACAAGAGTTGTTTTGAAATTCTCATAATCTTTATTAAATACTGGAATAAGGTCACTTGTCTGACGAATGAGGCTTTCAAACTGGATTTCAGCATTAAGTTCATTGATGTTAGTTGACGTACTACAAAATTTAGACCAAGAGATAATGCTTGTAGCTAAATAATCGATAATGTTATACTGGAGTAATTGAAAACATATTTCTCTGGCGATTCCGGAAAAGAAGCCTGAGTCTCGGTTGGTTTTAAACTCTTCATTAATTTCAATATCACATCTTCCGTACGATTTCTGCCAACAATATCAATGCAATCTTTGAATTTGAAACGTTGATCTTCTGACAAATCATGTAATGCATGTGAACGTAATGAAATATTCCGTTCCAATTCTCGTATCCTAGACTTAATTTCATCGACCTAATATAGAGTGAGACGTTTCAAAGAACGATGATTTGGATGGATGTGGTTTCGGCGTAATGATTTGAAAAATGGTCTCGGATATTCATGTTTGTCTATACAACTTTTCATAAAATTGATTCTCGCATTCGCTATGGCAAGCTTGACAGAAAAACTAAGGGTGAGACTATAATTTATGGACGACCTTTGAGCGACGCCGGAGTGACCTCGAGAGTGTCCACCTGATAACTAGGACCAAATGAGGGTTACAAACCAGGGTGAAGAATTAGAATTATGATTTACAGTTGACGGTTAAGGTTACGAATTAGATTTAAGATTCTCATTACGAACTGATATCAGATATAATGCCAAAACTCTATTTAGCCAAATGGATGAGTGAATTTCGCGTTAACATTTCGAACACTATGTTAGTCAAACTAATTTATCTGTGCCTATCACGATCAGTAGTCAAGACAGTCCAGAGGAATTCTTTTCAGTTCCCAAACTCTAGCTAGTATCTCAGTCAATTTAGCTACCTAAACTAGATTTAAATTATCACATCATACCACTCTCCCTCTCTTCCAATCAATTATGGCTCTTTCAGCCACACTAAGATTTGAAGGACTTACGGCAGTTTCCCATTCGTGTTGTTTGAAAACCTGAAGGGCGATTGAGCTGCTCTTCAAAACATTATTCTCACCAATCTAATCTCTTGGACTGATATTGAATAGTGTTCCCATTTCTTATCAAAGTAGTCTCACAAACAAATCATTTCTGAATACCTATTCTCTTAATAAATGCCATCTTTCACCATCGCTTTTTTTCATTTCTCTTGATTTTGTTTTCTTCCACTGCTCGTGGTCATTTCATGAACATTTTTAATATACTTTTGAAGTACCATTCCTCCCTGTCTTTCTCCAAACCTCAGAGAATAGGTTTTCGAGTATCTATCAATTTAGTAAGTGAGACTAAAATCCTCTGGTCTTCCATAACCTTGTGATTTAAGTTGGCGCTAGAGATAACTGCTATATTTACTGTTGTTCGAATATCGTACCAAGCTTATTTAGAGTGAATTGTTTCTTTACGATCTACTGAATGTCTTGCTAATTCTTCCATGGGTAAGTCCTCAATCTTTTTACCTTCAAAGTGACATGTAATGGGTCTTCCTGCTGCGACTTTAGTGCATCCAGTAAAACGCATGAAAATGCATGCGTCTACTTAGGCATGATTAAAGTTGAAGTTTGTACTCTAGAATTTTTGGTCTTTTATCAAGCCTGTCTAACAATGGCGGATGGTTGCATAGTCTAGTTATAGTTATAGTTGTCTTGACTTTGATGGTTGCCAGGTTAGACTACTCTTGAAGTGTTTACTTGCTAGGAATAAGAGATTATCTGAGCACAATTACAGAAGACTGTCAATGTTGTCCATTCGTTGAACTGGAACAACAAAAGACCTGTTTAACTGTTCCTCATATTAAGTTAGACCTTAAAAAGTTGCTGTTTGGTCTCCAGGTACACGTTGGATATTCATACTGATCAAGTGAAATCATGTGAGTGATCACCCTAGGATCATTTTTGTGTTTTCTAAACGCAACAAACATCAATAGCATGAGATTTCAGGGTTTTAACTAGTAAGATCTGCTGCTTGGCTTGGTATAGTGTGCAATCTTTAGAAACTATAATGTGTAGGTCAAAGCATCGTTCAAGGAAATCCGCCATAGCACTTTACAAACTCGAATCGTTAACATTAATAGCACATGTTGATAAAGTTAAAGATAAAACATGAGAGCCATAGTCTAAAGAGAAGAAATATGTAGAAATGAAGCGATTTAGTTGTGAATAAACCTTACTCCATACAGAGGAAATATGTGGTGCAAGGTGAGATGCATCATTTTTAAGTTCTACCTTTCCTTACCGCTTTTTTACATCGTGGGAAGACAGCATCACTTCAGATGTCGATTTTGTGAGGAAAACACCTTACTTCTGTCATACTCCTGACAATAATTGTATTAATAATAATTTATAGTTTGAAAATTGGCACAGTTGGCATCACCAACTCTTCCTTAAGTCTTCAGTTTCCCGCCTTTATTTTTACCGCTGTCCAACCGACCTGCCTGGCGTGCTATGACTTAAAGGAACTAGTGCTATGCCCAGTGTAGCTAAACCGAGTCACTACTACATAGAAGCACAACCACCATTTCAAGGTAGAAGATATAATTGTGATTCGCCTGGCTAACCTTTCATATCTTCATGATATCCCAAACTATGCCTAAGAAAGTCAAGACATTTCTTATTCCCTTATTTGTTTACAATAGCTATAAATTAAATGGGAATTTTCTTATTTCAGAACGATCGAATGTTCATTTATCAGGTCAAATCGATTGAGCATCGTCAATAATTTCTTATTCGATGAGGATCAGTTATCTATTTATCCCTTCGTTCAGTCCTGATCATTTTGTCGAAAGTTTAGTTAGAATACAAACGTATTCAGTATAGTTCCAACTGTTATTGATAGCTGTATGATGAATCTTTACTCAGAGCCTTGACTACAATTCGGTCCAAGATTATGTGCAAACTCTCACTTCATATTCACTGAACATCACATGAAATTTTCATAAAAGTCTAAAAATTTTTAGTCCAAAAAGAATTGACAAGATGCTTTTAATTAAAAGTTGCATTCTTAAAAGTATGAAGACTACTGATACAGACAGAAATGTGATAGTATAATCATGTGATGATTCAAACTCAGGTTGCCAATTCATATGTTCTAGAAAAAGTACAAATAATTATAGTAAGTCTTGTGACAAAAGGGTCTAGTACCACCTGATATTACTAAATCCCTGTATTTTTTTTTAAAAAGCACACTGGTCCTACGAAAACTGTTGGTATGGTTCAAAAGTACGCGTTTTTGTCTTATTTTAACTATGTACATTCATCAACAAGTGCGGTTAATGTCACTAAAAAAACTCTTTACCAGCTGCTCAAAACAATTATAAATTAAATCATGCTGTGACAAAAAGTTTCTTTATTGTCTACTCTTCACTTAAATAGATTAAAATCGTAGTAATATCAGTGATAATCAGAAAATGTAAAATAAAAATCTGGTTCAATAAGAATGGATTGAATCAAGAATAAAATTAAATGACATGGCTCAGTTCAATAGCCAATAACTTCAAAGACTGATGTCATACTTTCATTTGGTCGTTCCTACTTTCTCCCAAACTGCATATATATATATATATATATATATATCAGGATAGCCAGAGGAAAGTACTTTGAATTTTAAAGCTGGCAACTAATTTAATGTTGGTATCATTTAAACACTACTAATACATGTAAATACATTGATAATCATGGATCTAAGTCGAGTATAAATCTGTGTATTACTATTCCAGACTATATTTCTTTAAGACTTCATTGTATTAGTTTCGAAAGAAATATCTCAGTTACTAGTCAATGAATCAGTTGTTAATTTTAACAATTAGGTGGAGAAAATTATTAACAATCTCACCAGTTTGAAGGGCGATAAGTCATTTAGATGGGTCAGGTTGTTGTTCTTTAAATTTATATTCGTATAGTAGTTTTATCTAGTTGTTGAAATAATATTACGGGGTATTACAGCAACTTAAGGATATGAAGTAGACATAAACATCTAAAAGATAAAGCCAGTGAAAATACTGGTAGTTTTAGAATCAAAAGAACTTTATCAACAGTTAAGATCAGATTATGATCATCATAACCACTTGGTTATAGGTTTATTTATCCGATATTCAGTTTTAAATACGAATAATCGATACTCTAGTAACTCAAAACTCCTAAGTAAAACATAGAATGGTGTAGATTGGAAACCTAGGACAGTTTTATTTGTTAATAAATCAATAGAGGGATTGACTGAAGATACGAAATCAATCTTCGAAGTTATTGACTGTTCAACTAAGTCATGTCATACACATTTACTCTCGATTCCGTCCGTTCTTATATGTGATTGATTGACTGACTGATCACCTCTTCAAGTACTTTATTTAATTAATCTGTTTAAAAATCAAGCTTGGAATAGAAACACAGACAAATCGCAACAAACATAAGAGATTTTAGTTCTCTAATCAATGAATTCGACAAGGAGAAATATCGATAGAACAATGAGAAGACGTAGTTGATCTGAAAAATGTGATGTATTTGCGCTATACATTTCGAACAATCTGGTCACACATATACTTGTCAAGGCATTTTTATATGAAAATTAATAATGGTCAAACAAACAAATAAATAAAAGTACAACTAAAATAACTAAGGGGGGAGAAAGAATAAGAAATTGTCGCGTTATTCTAGGCCATAGAATGACTTAAGGATTACCAAGGTAAATTCAAGGTTACGACAAATTGTTTTTGTACACATAAGGG
>NC_031502.1:24560695-24685622 GCF_000237925.1 Schistosoma mansoni | reverse complement strand
AAATTGTGTGAAAAATTAGTGAGACGTAATAAAGAGGGATCAATGCGATGTGAATGAATCATGTTTAGGGGGGATTAATAATGATGTTTAACCAATAATAATAATAAAATACAAAGATTTGTGAATAAAGATAAGAGAGACAATTACATTTGACTACGAAAGGTTGTATGTACATAGTCAAATTAGGTCATACAATAGCTAAGATGATTGTTCATTAATTGGCCTTGTGGTTGGCCAAGGGAGAAGTAGGGGTTGGAGATATTTCTTCTGTACACATAGCTCTGGTTTCTTCATTCTGATGGCTACTGCCTCCGCCGTTTGAAGGACTTTAAGTCTGACAAGCTTAGGCAAAAAATTACTGACCCTATAAATAATTGAAAAAGATTGGTTTATACTGGCACTATGACCAGTTTGTACTAAATGGGACAAAATCGAGCTGTTTACTTTCCTCATCAGACCTTTGCTTAGCCACGCTGGGAGGTGTTCACGAGCACGAAAATGTAAATTCCTAGAACTTCGACCAATATAACTTGCTCCACAGGAGCAGTCGAACTGATAAATACAAAATGAAGTGGTCATTCTAGGAACTTCATCTTTAAGCCTCGGTGTCACTATTGGACTCGTAGAAAACACCAAACGTAGTTCACCTGCGTTGAAAGATTTTTGGATAGATCTGCGTAATCTCTGAGCAAGTATTTCGCTAGCGGCATCCCCCCTGAATTGTAGGCGCATGAACAAGGACTTTTTCTTGACCGTTTGGAATTCGCCTATTTTCACTTTAAAGATCATATATTTAATTATAAATTTTCTGGGATACCCGTTCTTCCTTAGAGCATTATGTAATGTGTTTAGCTCATTGTCAACTACATCCGCCGAACATATAGTGCGTATTCGATAGCTAAGGGTTTTGATTAGGTTTCGTTTGTACTGTAGAGGTACAAAGCTAAGGAAGTGTGTATACTGTCCAGTCCAAGTACTTTTTCTGTTTATGTTTCTTCTTAACGATCCATCTGATCTCTTAGTTAAGAGGACGTCTAAAAAGGCTGATCGGCCATCACTCTCTTCCTCCGATGTAAACTGGATGGCTGGATGCACTTCGTTAAACTGTCTAAGCACATCTTGTTGTGAAATATTATCTTTACACAGGATGAATGTGTCATCCATATATCTGCAGTAAAATTTGAATTCTTGAATAATCTTTTTCAGATGACCGCTCTCTAGTTTGGCTAGAAATAAATCAGCTAGTATAGGGCCCAGAGGTGAACCCATTGCCACACCATCTGTTTGTCTAAATATTTCACCGTTGAATTTGAAATTTACATTCATGGTGCATTTCAGTAATAACTCTTTCAAGACATTAATCGGAACTGTAGTTTCAATTTTATTTTCAATCAGTTGTTCCCCTATATATTCTACGGTCTCAAGAAGTGGGACATTCGTGAATAGTGTTGTTACATCCAAAGACATCATCTTTAGTCCAAAAGTATTGACATTTTCTACTTTATCAACAAATTGAAATACATCCTTAACACTATGTTTTACCAGCTTTTCGTGTAGGTGTTCATGATGCGTAACAGACTTCTTCAGAATCGTCGGGAAAAACATTGTAGCTGTAAATAATTCCCCAAAATCAATAGCTCATTAAGTGTTCGACATTGGATGCTGACCACGTTGTTTAAGTGGACTTGTTTAACTGAAGGCTTTCGGTCATGCATCCGTACCAGATCACGTTGCAACTCGGCGTGGGACACAGCTCCTACGTTTCCATAGTCAGCTAATAACGAACGCCTCTCGATATATTGGAAACGTATCAAATATATCTTTCCTACTTCTTCTCGTCTGACTTCTGATTTCCTTTGGTCGGGAACGATCGAATATAGAAGGTACTATTGGTTGCTAGTTGTAAAACTAGAATAACCGTCGTATCTTCAACATGAAGTGGCTCCCCTCATACTACTTTTTTGATGTATTAACGGCCACAAAAATTCCTAGCTATAAATTTCCTAATGGTATAGTGTATGAATATCAATAAAAAAGTCTGATCTTACAATTTGTTTGCTTTTTTTCATCCAAGTTGGTACATAAGAATATAGACATTCTGTGATGTTACTTATATAGACATAAGTAGTATATAACGTCAATCAGGAATAGAATGCCTGGCAGCAAAATGTTGGGAAGATCGAAGAGGAAAGAACGGGAGCAGAGAGTAATTGGTATGGAAATGCAGGAACAATGAAATCCGAAACAATTAATGAACATTTTGAAAATGAAGTATTGCAGCATGGTTTTTCTATTTTACCAAGTAACTTAGTAATTTTGTGCCAATTATAGTCGGTTGTCCTCACTTGTGTTGTCGTTCACCACAATCCTACTTTCATAAAGCATTAGGTTGTAGTGACCGGCTGGTCTCGATAAGAACACGATTGGAATAACAGGAACAATTATTATTATTGTAACCAATTGTACCAGAGATTGTTTAACTGTATCAGACTCACTTCTTGTTCCGCTATCCGTCTTGTTCGGTTCGAACTTTCTTACGCTCTGCCCATTTTGCCTGTACCCGTTGGCACGTCTCGGTATTCTATCGATACCACGAGATCGCCAATAAATATACTTGATCTGGATTAATAAAGCCTTCTGATTTACGAGTTATCAAAGGAACCAATTCGTTGCTGTGCGCGTAATCGAATTGTGGTAGTGATCATAGTCCGTCCCCGACTCGACACCCACTACAAGGTCTTCATATTTTTGCTACTAAGATCGTACCTTCACAAAGTGGTGGGATAAGGATGAAGCTACGTAAATTGCTTGCCGCGTTACGAGTCAACATCTTGATTTGAATTTTTTCACTTTGATTTCTCGTTGATAAACAAGACAGAAATCAACGTCATAGCCCATAGCATATCATGTTAAGTAATATATATACAACTTAAAATGTTCAAAATGTTATATTGTTAGTGTAATATATCATTGAAATGTGACTTTGCCAGTACTAACTAACATCATCAACCTTATTAGTAGATCGACTTTCTGGTGGCCTTAATCTGTGATGAAGATTGTAGGTAACATCCAATCTAGATTTATCTTCCCAAAACTTATTGAGGTCCGTAATTGTTATGACTTGCCCCGTTAATTACCACGTGATAAAATCATTAATCAAAACACGACATACAATCTTAGCACTGTACCAAACCAATGACGCATTGACCAATAAGAGCAGCCTTGGGTCCTTATTGTGAGACAACTGCACTTCAGTAGCTAAAAAAGTAGGAGAAAACCCTACTCAGATCTGACTGTATATACTAACCAATTGTGGCAAAATGTATCCTAAAATGAGTTCAACGGTTAAATTAATTTGTGGAAATGCATCTAGACTACATGTACAATATAGAACAAAATCACAAGCGAATAAAATTCAGTACTAATCTTACTCCTCCATCATGTGGTTAATTGCAAATGCGTAGGTGCCATATACATTTACAAGTGATCGATTCGTCCTAACGAAACTAAATTAATTTTACTAGATTAGGAAGAATCTGCAGCACATTTGCATCGCTGGTACCACCGATTCCGTATAGATCAGTTGGTGCGAGCTGCTAAAAAGCACAGATCGGGAGAGTGAAACAGATGTTTGGTGACCCTTGACTGTAAATGATCGTCCAAGTAATTTTAGTGATTAAAACCATCATCAGAGAGAATTCTCAGTTAAGATGTAAATTACTTCAGTCAGTCAGTCAGCTACAACGTAGGAGTAGGCACATATATGCATCGGTCCAAGTTGCCATACCTCACTCGTTAGCACAACAAGATCAACACCGGATTCATAGAAGTAATTAATTTAGTGGTGGTAGTATATAAAAGGAAGGTTGTATACAAGGATATAGTATAGGAAGGAAAAAAGTTATGAAGCAATTTTAATCTCAAGGTTTAAGGGAAGATAAAAAGTGTATACACCTATGCCATTGTGATCGATTCTGAGCCATGTCACCTAGAGTCTCCAACCATTGGTTACGATAGTCACGCGGACCCCAACCAGGTAGTCTGCATTTACCAACATGGCTCAGACTAGAAGTTAGTGACTTCAAGCACTGATGCCACGTTTTGGTTTGGCCGCCCCTAACTTTCTTCCAACCATCCCCTACACTAGTCAGAATAGCGCGTCGTGGTAATCGGTGTTCAGGTATACTTAACACGTGGCCCAACCATCTCAGTAGACGAAGATTCACGACCTCATCAACTGATTTACCATCATTCCCTGAGTCTAACCTTACTATTACTTACCCGGTTATCCCAGCAGATGCGAGCAATATTTCTAAGGCATTTGTAGCCAAATACTAGTAACTTACGAGTATCTTCTGCTCCTAATGACCACGTTTCGCAACCGTAAAGTAGAACAGAGCGAACTGCTGCGCAGTATGCTCGTCCCTTAATTGATAGACGGATATCTCGTCTTCGCCATAGGTGACGTTAGTTGGCAAAAGCCAAACGAGCTTTTTGAATCCGTGCTGAGATTTCGTCAGACACCAACCCATTAGGGCTGATCAGACTTCCAAGATAAGTGAAGTTTTCGACGCGTTCGACTACTCCACACCCTATCCTTAATTCAGGTGTTGACGCAGACCAGTCCTGGAGTAACAATTTACATTTGGATGGGGAGAAACGCATCCCAAACATCCTGGAATTATTACTCAGTTCTAACAGAAGATTCTGCATTTTGTCAGCGTCTTCACCAAACAGGACTACGTCATCTGCGTATTCTTCGTCGATAAGTGGACCTCCTGGTAAGAGATCGATTCCTGTAAATTCAGTCGACGAGAGTGTTATTTCCAGCAAACTGGTCTATAATGAAGTTAAACAAAAATGGGTATAGTAGACAGCTTTGTCGGATACCACTTGAGGTTGCAAAATCAGGTGACAGTTCGCCATAAGCTCTCACTTGACTGGTAGTGTTCGAGTTAAGAGCCTTCACAAGGTTTATGTACTTCTGAGGTACACCTTTCAATGACAGACACTGTCACTAAGCCTCTCGGTCTACAGAGTCAAATGCTGCTTTTACGTCCAAGCACATATATGCATCGGTCCAAGTTGCCATATCTCATTGGTACAGCAAGATGAACACCTAATTCATAATACTTAATTTAATGGTGGTAATATATGAAACAAAGGTTGCATACACGGATATAATAAGGACATGAAGCAATTTCAATCTCAGTTTAGGGAAAGACAAAGAGTGTAAATAACCTCCACAAGTTTTATGTACCTCTGAGGTACACCTTTCAATGACAGACACCGTCACAGAACCTCTCGGTCTATAGAGTCAAATGCTGCTTCCATGTCAAGAAAAACTATCATTGTTGGACGCTGATAAACATGTCTGTGCTCTAAAACTTGACGAATAGTGAATATGTGGTCGATGCAGCCACGACCAGGTCTGAAGCCAGCCTGATTTTCTCGTGTTTGCAGTCCACGAGTCTTAGTTAGGCGCCCGATAATTATTGAGGCAAGTATTTTAGATGCTATATTAGTCAGACTAATCCCTCTATGGTTATCGCAGGATGATTTTGGCCCCTTCTTATATATTGGGACAATAAGAGATTGTAATCAGTCAGATGGGATTACGTCCAACTCCCAGATTTTAGCCAGAATATTAGTCAACTTAGTCACTAAAATTAGGCCACCATATTTAAAGACCTCTGGAGCCAATCCATCAGGTCAGTCAGTCAGTCACAACGTAGAACTTCGTACGTATGTACATCAGTTCGAGTTGCCATACCAAATTAGCACAGAGATGCAGTGGTCGATTCAAATCCCACAGTGGTAGGAGTAGTAAGAGTATAAGCATTATGTGAATGATTAGGGTTTGAAGATGTTATTCAAGGAGTATAATCCAGTGAAATAAATTTGAAAAGAGAAAAAGGGTAGGGACATGAAGAATTCAGAAGATTAGAATTTGGCAGAAAACAAAGAGTGGATACACCTTCGCCATTGCAAACGATTTTGAGCCATGTCATTCAAGGTCTTGTAGTGGCGTGCTTCGTTAATCGATCGTCTCGATAACCGTTATTATATCAATCTGAACGGTGTATAATATCAGAAGACAAAGGGAAGCGGCAACTACATTTTTATTGACAAATAACATAGGCTAGAAGGCAGTGAGCACATGAGCAAATGTTAGCGAGCGAAGTAAAAATGACATGCATGGGAGATGGCTGGTAAGCCAACTCGCTATGAGCAAGCATTAATCAACATTTATAGTCAGACGAAAATGAATGACAGACATGTGATAGGTAGGATAAGAAGTGTGCATACACATACGCTCATATAAAAAAATAGTCAAGGTCAATAAGCGAATAATTAACAAGAACAAAATATGACTCATAACGTTATAGGTGAATCGGCTTGTCCAGAAACTAGAATAAGCTATGTAGGTGTAATATAGTACACGAGGTTACACTACTCCCCACAGTATCTAACCATTGACTGCTATCATCTCGTGAACCCCAACCAGCTAGTCTACACCTACCAACATGGCTCAGTCCGATTGTCTTCAGTCTTCAGTCAGTCTTCAGTAATAAGGATAGGAGGTTTAGTGACCTATTTTAATCCTTGCAGTTTGTTACACTGTGGAGGTCCAATCTCGTCTTGAATATATCAACAGAAGGTGCTGATATTACGTGTTCTGGTAGAGAATTCCAGTAATTCACTACTCGGTGCGAGAAACGAACCTCCAGACGTAGACGATTTGATCTCGGTTTTTGGACTTTCTTTGAATGTCCTCTCAAACGACTAGCCCTAGACGGGAGGAAAAGATAGGACATGTTAGTACCAAGGTCATCGTTCAGGATACGATATGCCAATATTAGATCACCCCGTATTCGCCGGTAAGATAACGGAAATAAGTTAAGGTGTCTCAGTCTGTCTTCATAAGATAGGCCAGATAGGCCTTTTGCCATTTTTGTCCCGCGGCGTTGGACTCGTTCCAACATATCCGCCTCATATTTGAAACAAGGACTCGCTGCTTGAATCCCATATTCCTAATGTGGCCGTACGAAAGTTGGGTATAATAATCTAAACATTTCCCCATCCAGATACCGGAAAGATCTACGAATAGACCATAATACCCTTTAGCCTTTTGCAACAGCAGCCTTACAGTGACTGGTTGTGTTGAGATCATTACTTAGTATGACTCCTAAATCTCTATAGTTTCTTACTTTGGGCAACACTAGTCCACATATTGTGTAGTGATACGAATCATCGTAGTTATTTAATTGCATAACTACACTTTTATTGGGGTTTACTTCTAGTGACCACCCGTTCATCCATGCCACTAATGAGTTAAGATCTTCCTGTAAAACTATTCTGTCTGACATGCTATATATGGGTCTCCAAATCTTAATGTCATCGGCAAATAGTAGGACGGATGACTTAGCTATAGCTGGTAATTCATCTATATAAAGTAAAAAGAGAAGAGGACCTAAAATTGTGCCTTGGGGGACTCCATTTTTTACTAGTTCCCATGATGAGAGAGCCTCATTTACTCTTACCCTTTGTCTCCTTCCATGAAGAAAGTCACTTATCCAGTCTATGACTGCATAATGAATTCCAAAACTTTCCAGTTTTAATTTAAGACCAGAATGGGAAACCTTATCAAACGCTTTACTTAGATCTATGAAAATGACATCTACAGGAATATTGCGATCTTTTGCCTTAGCCCAATATTCTCTTGCAATGAGATTTGTCAAACATGATAGACCTTTTCGAAAACCATGTTGTTCCTTGGACAAAAGATCATGTCTTTCCACGTAGTTTATAACAGCCATCCTAATAATTTTTTCCATTAGTTTTACAACTGCACTAGTTAAGCTGACGGGTCGATAGTTACTAACTTATATCCCTACTCCCAGCCTTATACACCGGACTGATTATTGCGTCTTTCCAGTCTCTGGGCAATCTGGACTGCCGCAGGGACATATCAAACAGTATCGCTAGGGGTTCAGCAATAACATCTGAGAGGGCTTTCATAATCCGAGGATGAATATCACAGGGCCACTAGACTTATCAGGTTTGAGATGCTGAAGTAGGCTTAAAACAGTTTCTTCCTTAATAACTACAGGGTCCATCAACAAGTCGCCACAATCACAATGAATAGGTGATCGTTCCTCATTATTGGTAGAAAAAACTTTACTGAAATATTCCGAAAAAGCTTCCGCTTTTTCGGTATCATTTCTTGCCAAACTTAACGGATTTTCTTGTATCAAAAGTGATGGTATTCCATCACTTCTTTGAGTTCGCCTCTTTATATACGAGAATAACTGTTTTGGACTATGTTTGCAATCCCTAACCAATTGTTTTTCGTATGACCGTCTAGTCCTACTAATTAACGCTTTACAAGTATTTTTAATCTTACAATAACTGGATCTGTACTGTTCTAAGCCAGTAGAGATGAACATGTTCCAGTGTTTTTTCCTACGCCTAAGAAGTTTCTTAACTTCTTTATTTATCCACGGTGGACTATTGTTCGGTCTACGTGGTACCAAGTATGGTATGAACGGGGACGTGACTGCACTAAACTTGCCTTTAAATACAGACCACGCCTGGTCAACTGATGAGCTAGTATCTACTGACCAATCTATCTTAGTAACACAATCCTGAATGGCTGGTATATTAGCTCTCCATATGTTTGGGCGAGGCTTAATCTGATCGTATATCATGTCGCTAGCTCTAAACGTGAATGATAGAACAGCGTGATCGCTATTTACTAACGGGGGAAGAATATTTAGGTTGGCAATATCCTCAGTCTCATGGGTAATTACCAAGTCCAACAGAGAAGAACCTTGGTTTACACCAAAACGTGTAGGTTTGGATACATGCTGTACTAATGCATGTTCCATTACTGTTTCCAAGAGCCTGCTATCAAATGAGTTTATAGAGCATTTCGTGGTCATCTCAGTCCGACTAATGTCAGGTGCAATAAAGTCTCCTAATATCAAGCATCTGTTATTTGCACTCCATAGCCGGATGTGCTCTAAAATAAAGTCATCAGCTAAGCAGACTGGGCTGCGATAGATGACACCGAGTGCAAATGTACAACATCCGACAGTGAGCTCACAGCTAATGACTTCACTAGTTCCACTATCATGGGATTCGCAGACAGAGGAGCGGATATTTATACTATTGGCTATGTATAGAAGGACGCCACCTCCTTTCCTGCATCTATGTCTATCACTTCTTAAACAATGATATCCGGATAATTCTGGGGTGATATCGAAGCCATGGACTAACCAAGTTTCCGTCACAACTACAATGAGTGGCCTTAATTTGTCCACTAATGCTCCTAGCTCGTAGAATTTATGTCTTAGACTACGGGCGTTGACATATAAAACTCCTAGGGAGAACGACCTATCCACACAGGCCTTGGTAGCATTCGTTTCCAAGACCTGACTATTCGAAAACCCACTAATCGGAGATTTTCTTCACCGTTTTGCCGACGGGTTTCTAGTTCAGCTAGTGCCGTCTTCCTTCTTATTCTATCTTCAAGAGACACATCCAGTGTAATTCGAATGTCAGAGTGGTCGTGACTTCGAGCGTTACTTAACAGAAGATTACGTTGTTTCTCCGACCCTAAGATTACCTTAAGGAGTCTACACGGTCGGGGTAGAACACTGTCATCGGCCCTTTTACCTATTCTAACTAATTTTTTGACCTGAACACCTTTAGTGTTATCTGGTAATATGCTACGGATATATTCTCCGAGCCTCTCTAAGTCATGGGTGTGTCTAACCTTAGGATCTGGATCGTTAGACTCTGGCAATTTACTCACAATAATATTCGATGATATTAAATTCCTCTCAGTCGCACTAGGATGATGTTCTGCCGTTCTATCAGAGTGCGATAGTGCATTGAGTGACTCAGACTGTGAGTTCCTCAATGACTTGTCAACCAAGTGTGTTTTATCTTCAGCTTTTTTTCCTTTTCTTTTCCTCCTTACTGCGGCCCATTTTTCGTCATTCAGGACAGCTGCATCGGGACTATTGGGGACGGTAACGGTTCTATCCGGGTCCTCAATTTCTACTGAAGATGCATGATTACTCATGTCAATACCATGTGGTGATTTACTCCTCGTTTGTTGTAACGGAAGTTTCACTTTGTCATTAATTAGAGTAGGTTGTTTAGCGCGTTTTGTAACAGCACTTACAACACTGACACAGTCTTCACTGTCAGTACTTGCGTTACTAGCGCACCCACTATCGTTCTTTTTACAGGCTAGAGCCAATAGGCTCATAGCCTCCTGGATTAATATCGTCTTGTTAGTACAGCAGAACATACAAAGCCAGTGCGAGTTAGGCTTAGAGCATCTTTTGTATGCAGCTGGACTGAGACGGGTACACATCTTGTGGAACAACTTTCTGCATTCATCACACTGCATCCCTTCATCTACGGGGAACAAACAGTTCAGCTGTCCACATTTGAATGCACTGCCAACCATTGTAATCAGATTAGGTTTAAAACACAATATGATCACAATAATAACACAAGTGTCAGAGTATATGCAAAAGAAGGAACCACGAGACAAAGTTTTCAATAAAATTTCAAACCTTAACTGAATTAATTCAAGTTAAAGTAGACCAAGAATGCTTTTGATGCAACAAATACACAAAAGCAACGATAATCACAACAAGTACGAAAGTCGCTTCCCTTTTTTTTGTTAGTGACTTCATGGATTTTTGGCACGTTTTGGTCTGGCCGCCTCTAGCTTTCTTCCAACCTACGCCTACACCATAAAGCATTGCACGTCTGGGTAGCCGGTGGTTGGGCATACGTAACACGTGTCCCAGCCATCTCAACTGATGAAGTTTCAATACTTCATCAGTGGATTTGCCATCATTACCTAGTACCCGTTTCCTAACATCTGCATTACTTACCCGGTGGTCCCAGGATATACAAGCAATGCTTCGAAGACACCTATGATCGAATACTAGTAGCCCACGAATATCCTCTACTCTTATCGGCCATGTTTCACTGCCATAAAGTAGGACGGAACGAACTGCTGCACAGTAAACCCGTCCTTTGGTTGCTAGACGGATATCTCGTCTACTCCATAAATGACGCAAGTTGGAGAAAGCTAGACGAGCCTTCTGTATCCGTGCTGAGATTTCGTCACACACCAGATTACAAGGGCTGATGAGACTCCCAAGATAAGTGAAGCGGTCGACACGCTCAACTACTTCACTCCCTATCATTAGTTTGGGTGTCGATGCAACCCAATCCTGAAGTAACATTTTGCACTTCAAGGAGGAGAATCGCATCCCGAACATGCCTGCATTGTTGCTTATAGTGGTCAGAAGACTGCATTTTGTCAGCGTCTTCACCAAATAAAACTATGTCATCGGCGTATCCTAAGTCAACAAGTGAGCCTCCTGGTAAAAGTTCAACTCCTGGAGATTGAGATGATGAAAGTGCTATCTCTAAAAGCATCTCGATGACAAAGTTAAACAAGAATGGAGAAAGTGGACAGCCCAGACGAACACCACTTGAGGTAATCAATTCTGATGACAGTTCGCCATAGGCTCTAACTCCACCAGTTGTGTTTGAGTAGAGAGCCTTTATGAGGTTAATGTACTTCATTGGTACCCCCTCTAGTGACAAGCACTGCCATAGAACCTCACGATCAACGGAGTCGAATGCCGCCTTAAGGTCAAGAAATACTACTATTGTGGGACGTCTGAATGTATGTCTATGTTCTAGGACCTGACGTAGAGTGAATATCTGGTCTATGCAACCATGTCCAGGTCGAAAACCAGCCTGGTTTTCTCTAGTCTGCTCTTCACGAGCTTTAGTTAGGCGCCTAAGTATTATTGAAGCTAATATTTTAGACACTATATTAGTCAAACTGATTCCTCTGTGGTTGTCACAGGAGGACTTTTGTCCTTTCTTATAGACTGGCACAATCAGTGATTGGGACCAGTCAGATGGAATTAGGTCCAGTTCCCAGATTCTACCTAAGACCTCAGTCAATCTCGCTGCTAGTACTGGACCACCATCCTTAAAAATCTCAGGAGTAAACCTGTCAGGGCCTGCTGCTCTCCCACTCGCCTCAGATTTCCTATAGCTTTTTCAACCTCGCAGAGGGTTGGAGTACTTACATCAATTTTCCATTCAGGAGATTGGGGATCGTGGGTAACTGAAGTGTGGCTGAAGGCCAGTTGAACTGATCCCTAAAGTATTCTTCCCATCGATCCAATTTCCTGGATTGAGAATAAATGGTATGCCTATCTTTATCTGAGATGGTTCCACTGATATTTGTGTTCCTAATACCGGTTTCTTTAATGAGTCTGAATAGCTGTCTACTGTTACCTATTACCGCTGCCTTTTCCATCTCTCTTGCTTTCGCCACCCACCACTGTTCACGATCATTGCGTAGGCTTTTTATTAGCTTGCGCTTAAGTTGACTCCGCTCTTCGTTATGTTCAGAGCCAGATGGGAGGAGTTTTCGAGCATCTATCAGTGCGGTAGATGCTGCTGAGATCCGTTGTTTCTCCCTAACCTTATTGTTTACCTTACTAGCAGATATCACTGCTGTTTCCACAGCTTTTCGGATGTCATTCCACGCTGCCTCGGAGTGGGCACAACTTACATAGCTGCCTAACTGTTTTTCCAGTTGTTCCTGAAATATATTCTTAGCTTGCCTATCATTAAGTAGAACCCTTAGAGGCTTCCCTGAAGTGTCTTTCCTACGTCCAGCAAGACGCAGACAGATACGAGCTCGTACTAGAGCATGATCTGAGTCTAAACATGTGCCCCAGAATGATCGACAATCTTCTATCGAGCCTCTCCATCGGTGGTTGATAGCGATGTGATCTAACTGGGTCCAGCGTTGGGACGAATTCGGGGGTCGCCATGTCAAAAGATGTTTTTCCTCATGCTTAACGTTGGTATTTGCAAGAAATAGGCGGTTATCTGAGCACAGCTACAACAGACGGTCGCCATTATCTGTTCTTTTAGCAACGACACCGTAAGATCCACCCAGGTGTCTTTACCGTTCACTTAGTTTACCTACTTGAGCATTAAAGTCACCTGCCACTATTACTACATCAGAACGCCTAGCTTTTCGGAGAAGGTCAGAAAGTTTCCTGTAGAACTCATCTTTTATATCGTCTGAGCTGCAGTCAGTGGGAGAGTAGGCAGAGACGACGACCGTTGCTTCTACCTTGACGTGGTGGTCGGGCTTGCCTATCGTGATGAGCCGATCGAGCTATACTGGCTGGAACAATCGTTCCTCAAGGTACTACCATGCCAGGCAGGTCGGTTGAAGAGCGGTAAGACTAAAAGCAGCGAACCCAAGGTCCGAAGGCGAAGTCGTACTGCCGACTGTACAGAGTTGTGACGGCAGTAAGATGTTTCCTTCAGACAACCAGCATAACAGCGATGCTGCCTTCCCACAAGGAGGGGTGGGGTTGGAAAAGGTCGACCCTAAAAATGCACACCTCGCCTTATCCCACGGATTTCCGTCTCCGGCGGTAGGGCCTTTTGAAGAACGGAGCTAATACGTCAAAAATTCCCCACAAACAGGCCGTGCGTGACCAGCCTCAAGCAGTTGTCCCTTGGGCACTGCGGTCACGCTCCCAGGTCGTTATGACCAACACTAATCCAACTACTTTTTCAGGTCCCCTAAGAAATACCCTTCCACGGTGTGGGCAGCCAGGAAGTGATATTAGCCCTCATACCCTTAACTGCACACGAGACCAATCCATCAGGACCAGCTGCTCTTCCTCGTTTCAGATTAAATATAGTTCTAAAACCATACTGGTAATGTTTTAAGGTGCTCAATAAGTGCGTAGTCAAGGGTCAAAGCGTGACACCACTCATTATATTTTACTCCCTCGGATTGGTACAAATCAAATGTATAACTTCGCAAAGAACTGATTCATCCGAAGATTATTTAGTAAATTTTGGTTGAGTAACTTTTCTTTCTGAATAACTATATGATACACTAACTGATTAAAAATATGAACAACATTAGTGCAAGAGACAGTGAGTCAGCTACAACGTAGGACCAGGTACATATATGCATCGGTCGAGCCTCTCCAAAGATGACTGATGACAATATGGTCTATTTGAGTCCATCTTTGGTTTGGTGCAGGGGATCGCCATGTTAGACGATGTCTCTCCTTATGCTTAAAATTAGTGTTTGCTAAAAGTAAACGATTGTCTGAGCATAGTTGCAGCAGACGGTCACTATTATCTGTTCGCTGAGCTGGAATACTAAAATACTCACCTAAATGTCTTTCCGTTTGGTTTAAGCTACCTACTTGGGGATTAAAGTCACCTACTACGAGTACTATATCTGAGCGTTTAGGTTTATGAAGAACTTCAGAAAGCTTTCTGTAAAAGTCATCTTTCACTTCATCGGGACTGCAGTCAGTGGGAGCGTAGGCAGAAACAACGAAAAGGCAACGACGTGTGTCTCTATCCTCCTGAGTTCTTACGGAGCCGTTTAGCCGAATACCACATAGGTGACTATTAAAGGGGACCCATTCTAATAAGGCTTGTTCTGCCCTCGTACTTAGTGATATGTATACACCTGCCAGTCCACGAGGACTTGTCGTCAGGTCGCCAGATAAACGGGGGGTGTATCTCGTCGGTTCCCTGTTTAAGCAAGGTGAGGTCAACTGAATGACCATACTGGGATCCTGTATGTGTGTTTCGGAGACACAGCACATATCAATGGTACGAGATTCTACAGTTTTAGCTGAGGAGGCCTACTGGCCGATTTGACATAGGATGAGTACGTTGAAGGCTACAATGTGTAGTTTGGAACGAGGTTTCAGTAGACCTGAGATAGTGTTTTGCGCACTAGAATTTTTGGCTATGGCGACACTTAAAGAGGAAGTTTAGTGTTGAAAGTCGATGTAGGAGGAATAATAGGAATAGAAGAGGGAGACTGACTATGAATAAAGTGATCTTGAGGTATGAGGGCGGTTATCACTTCCCGGTCGTGCCTAAGGGACACCTCCATACAGTCAGCAGTACGACTTCGCCTTCGGACCTTGGGTTTGCTGCTTTTAGTCTTACTGCTCTTCAACCGACCTGTCTGGTGCGATAGGAATTTATTATCAGCAAACATTCATTGACACTAATTTGTCCAGATTTAGTGGCAATCTTAGTTATATATTGAATTCTACTAGGTGCAGTTTTCTGTTGACACTAGCAGTCAATAAATACCGGAAGGAATTGATTACATAATACGTTAGCTAATGCTATTATGCCATATCCAATGTCTATGTATGACTATGTCTTACAGCTTTGGAATATGGGAGTTGTCATTAACGTTTTGCTCACGAGACAATTTTGGTTGTGAAAAACGAAACCAATAGCACACTAGATGCTCATTCTGTAATTTGCCCCACAGAAGACATACTGCTTCGATTTCTTATATTTACCTTTTTGAAATGATACTTAATACACAATACTAATTCTTTTGATGGCATCAAAAATGTACTAAATAAATCTTAATTCTAAAGTATAGACCTCTCTAGGCTATAAAATACAAGCATAAGAAGGATGTTACGTAGGTCTACTAGAATATCTCCGCGAGTAAATTTCTTCTAGTCGTTTTAGAGATTAATTGATTGTTTTTCGGTGCTTGGATAGCTTAAAGGAATAGCCTACTTTAAGTAAACAAAATATACCCATCTATTTCTAGTTGCGCCGCTGAATTATTCAGAACAGTTGAGATAATAACGAATTAAGAATAACCTCTAAGATACAAAATGGTAACTAATTTTATATTATTTTGATATATGTTTTCTGAATTATCGTTCATGCAGCCAGTTAATACGAGAAACACACAATTATGGAGGTTATTACATGTAACCTCAGTTCCATAAATGAACCTGTTTAGATATGTGAATATTCTGGAGTGGAAAATTAAAAGACACAACTCAGTTTATCCTTTCTTGATATACAGACTAAAATATGCATAAGCTAAATAACCTACCAGAAGGAAACAAGGAAAATCGATATAAATAAAAATATCTTACTTCATATTCAAAGAATTTATCTTCTAATGTCTTATCCCCAAAGCCCTCACCAGTTTCTTCAAACAAAGAGGAATAATTCTGAAAAACAAGCACGAGTAGAAACGTCGCTCATAAAAGTTCAGTGGAAAAAATGTTACGAAATAAAAGAAAGTACTGAGACAACAAGTAACGTTAGTAAAATAATTTTATATCATTGGGATGTATTTGAAGACATCAACTAACCCACTGTGTGACATTTTAAACCATTTGGTTTGTTTTGCAGGAATTAGTATCATGTCTCCTCCGCATTCGAGAAATTTGTATAACCGTGTAATTGTTTGAATGCTGGTTATGGCATGGCAGCCAATGAAATCAATCTGGGCATGATGAAAGCCAAATAAGCTATTACCAAGCACCTTTTAGGCCATCGTGAATTTAATCTGGTCGAAAAAGCAAAGTGTACCATAGGTTTGTTTTACTCTTTTGAGAGATGATGACGATCCTTACGTTCGACCATCGTAGATCCTGTAGAATTGCCCATATTCGGTCATATCATGTGAGTAATCCCAGAGCCTGACAATGTGTTTATAAATAGTTGAGTTGGTAGTTTGATAAATGTTACCATCTCGAAACATTCGATTTAGTGGTTTGTTCACGCTTAACATGTGTCGTCCCATAGATTTTCATATCATATGTTAACCCTAAATCGACCGTAGTGATGTACTTATTAGCTACCTCAAAAATCGTGAGCTTTGTGTCATGCCATACTTTTCATTATTTTTTTAGGCTTACCACTGTAGTATGTAGTACTGTTTTTGTTATATCTTGAGGCCGAGTGGATGTCTTGCTAACGTATGACTTGATAAGACCGCCAATCCGGGAGCAGCGAATTATCGATCGGAACAGTGACACACGAAAACCGTACGAGCAGTCTAGAGTGCTAACCGGTCCTGAGATCTGCCTAGCCCAGCCAGTTAAGTCCAAAACACCAATAACAGCCTCTGCAATATGAATCATTATTCTTAAACATACTGGGTTTATATACCAACCAAACAGACTACATCGTACCATAAAATAGAAAATAACATTTGTACAAGGTTTGGCCAAATGTGGCTGTGAATAGGGGAGACAGTAATCAATAGGCTGGGGATAACTCAAGAATGGTAAATTGTATAATAATAGTTCATAGGTCAAAATAAAGCTTATGATAAGAGGAACACGAATATGAATAGTTTAGTTACTTAACAATTACACAATAGGAAATATACATATCACATTGGTCCATAAATAGTCCTTAAAAGTTACCATTCACAATTCTCTTCAGGATACAACAGTTTTCCCTCTGCTTATTATCTCATTAGCTTTCCTCCTTGAAGTGCCTATTTAGGGTGAAGCAACTTGAATTGATACATATTCGTGATAAGTCCTACTTTATGGTTGAGAGGCCTATGGTTAAATTGCATAGAAGTGATGTTTAGTTTGTGACAGTAAAAACGTGAGACAGATGGTAGGTTTGTAGCGTACAAATAATATATCTTAAAGATTATAAAACGAAACTAAACAATTAATATCATAAAATATAAATACCTTTGAAGGATAAAATTAAGTATAATAACTAGTTGGTGCATGCTCTATAATTGGTCGTCATTTGTTAAAATTAGAGATGTGACCTTTTCTGTATTATATGAGAACAAGTAGCGTTATCATAATCGGATTTCTTGGGAAGTAATTCTGACTAAATTAACGTAAACTACCGCTATACAGTTTAGATCGAGCATGACGTTATGATTCCAAGAACTGCTGAATACTGTATTTCATATTGATATTTTTAGATTCTAGGGACACTAGTAAAACTTATATGTCCTTTTACAATCCGAACATCATCACCAACGTAATCTTTTAGTATATCAGCTGCATAATACTAAGCTAAAACTATTTCCTTACCTTGAAAGCAATCTCTCCCCATTTAGAGCGTTCGCAGTTAGCATGTTCAAATGTCTTATGCTGACAATTTGAAAGTTGTATAATACACTTGAATTCTATACAGGTACTGAAATTCAGTACACATAAGTGGCTAAGAACCATGTACCTTGAAGAATATGGTTCAGCAATCCAGTCAACCAACCAATAGTTACGAATGAGATTTGTAACCGAACCCTGTTATAACTTACAAAGCTCATCACCTGCTCATTGCTGTGATAATTTAAACCGATCCCTTTTCCTGACAATGGTTTCTACTTTGAAGTGATAACTGAGTTCGTTTGTCTTGACGATCTTTCTTTTATATATTACTATTATTGAAGTAACTACTTCTATGAATTTGGTGACCATCTTGTTGTGCTGGTGAGGTGTGGGAACTTGAACCGATACATATATGTACCTGGTCCTACGTTGTAGCCGACAGACTGAAAATATCAGCACTCTACATCGCCTATAAATATTTTCAACGTTAGAAAACTCATAAGAATATTAAGACCTAGTTCATTATTGTTCGGCTTCAACTTTTAAACAGTAGTCGGAATTACTTTAGTTTTCGATTTGCCGATATTTAGCCCACTAAGTAGTATTAACGTATTTTTAAGCAACAGATTCGACTCACCGAGTAGCACACAGGAATATCAGCTTTTAATGAATTTTACTTTTCTAAATTTAAGATTATTTATCAACTCCGATTCACCTAATCAATTTGTTGATTTTGGGACTAGTTTCCCGAGAATTTGTAAAATTGGTAGCTATTATAGGGGATTTTTGTTGTCATAATGCTTAATCAGAGGGAAGCTCATATCAGCTAGACTTCAATCGATAATATATTTTGGGACGTCCAACGGTGTTTTTTTAAAGACATTAAGAGCATGGAGATAATGTCTACTGTGTGTTGAAGATATGCACAACCCTTAATACAAAATACCCCACTGTTATAATTGATTGTAACAAACCCTACTGTCATCCCAGCCGCCTGTAATATTTCATGCATTAATTCTCATATCATGACAAATATTCTGTGAACCAGAATTGTGTGAGATAGTATTTAGACAAACAACGAGCGACCGGGTACCAACCATTACAATTCCGAAACCAAACAGCAGAAGTACATCACAGAGATCAAGAATATTATTCGTACCACCTGCGGTCACCTAGAAAATCGATACAAGTTTTAATTATTATGTACTGATAAACATAGTTTATTTGTGCAGTGTAAAAAGGTAATGAGTTAAAAAAAAACTTACCGAATAGTACCTGGCAACGGATTTTACTTGTTCGTAATCGTTAGCCTTAGCAAGTTGAACAAGCCCCTCTGGGTTAAGTTTTCCACAGCGAGGATAAAGTTTGGACCGATCTTCGTTCGAAAGTTCTGTCCCGAATGAATTGATTGTTATGATAAACGCCCTCCTATCAGCTTCAAAAGCCAACAACTCACACATCACCTCGGCGGTGATTCCACCCAGTGATTTACAGAAGGCATAAAAATCTTCAATATATGCCTATAGAATTAGGTTATGCGAAAAGACTAACATACCCTGTACAAAGTGTTACGTATTATCTCTATATTAAGTTCATCTAAGTCTTGCTCCGAAATGCAATCAATAAAGAATGGAGCTACAGAAATAAAACCACAATCAGAATGATACCTAAAGGCGTATCCACGAGTACAGCATTGTATAATTCAGCAGGGTTAGTTGCAATATTCAGGGTTTCCATTTCCAAAAATGTCCCAAGAGGGTGGCATTTAGTCATAAGTTCGGATATCGGCCGGCCATGAAGAGTCCCTGTTATCAGAAGCACAATATTATCAATCATGTAGCTGTATGTGATGTAATCCAAGAATAAAGATAATGGGTATACAGCTTGGTTGCGTATGTGGCGGAACTCAGACACAAACTTTTCGCGAATTCTCTCTTCAATGATCCCCACAGTCAAAGGTCCCGGTTCATTGGCGAGAAATTCCCCATAGTCAGTGTCATGCAGGTGAAGCTTTAAGTCTGATTATCAGAATTAAACTAAAACAGAATTGGCGAACTCCTACCATCCAAAGTTTCACACTGTACTAGCACGTGATAATCAGCTTGCTTTAGAAGTCCACCCTTAATTCCACGTGCTAGACCTTCTAAATAGCCACTATCTGCATTGAAATTCACCAGAGAAATCGGCAAAACCTCCGTCATTACGAAGCCGCCAAAATCTTAATCCTCAATGTCTCCCGTCCTTGAAATAATGAGGTCACTATTGAAGATTGAAATGAACCAAAAATTATTTTATGGGTAGGTTTCAAATATTGCTGTGATGCTATCAACGATTTAAAAGTCCAGTAGACTATCAACAATCTAGACAATAAACAGATGAGTAGAAACATCAAAAAAACGTTTGAAGTACATGTTTGTATTCAGTCTACCCAATGGTTCCATGTCATGGAACTCAATTTAAGGTACAACAGATCGCAGTTGAGGTAAATTAATTCAGAGCCTGCGAAATTAGAAAGCTTTCTTCTATAATCCAGACAGGCGTGATATACTTTCTTGACTCGAGCTCTTGGTAGGAACAGCAGTTCAGGTAGGCTAACAAAACAACCATTAAAAGAAAGTGCTTTGATCCCATCACCTAGCCACTGTGAACCCATAAATGAAGTTTGTACTGAAAACGTATACGCTGTCAAAGACACTCAAGGAAATCAGCCCTTAGTTTCATAGGCATTGGGTCAATAACGTTGCGCAACTCGCCAACTGGTTTCAACTGAAGAAGAGTTGGTTTCTATTTCCGTAATATTCGGTGGATCATAACTACTTTGGACTGCAGAATCAAACTCAGGGCCTACTGGCAGAAATCGTGACACCTTTACACCACTCACTGAATGTTCGTCGATCCGCATTTTCAACTTCAATCATGTCGCGAAGAAGCACGAAAATCATCCGAAATAGTTTTTGAGCAACAATCTCATTCACTATGCGAACGACTGCCCATTAAACTTTAAATCATTCGCTTAGAAGCTGTTCGCCAAATGGTTCTCTATCAATGTACACTTTAGTGGCTCAAAGGCAATTTATTACTTATCATTAGTCACTATCTAACTGATTCTATAAAATCCATTGCCTCAGTAACCCAGTGTAGGGGCAGTGAAATGTCACTGAGTCCTAGCGCAATCATCCGGCAGTTGGGTCACTGAATATCGAAGAGATAATCGATCGTTGTCAAAATCAAGGACAACAAACGCTAATCGGTTAATCGTACCCCATGAACTAGCCCATGCGGCAGAGGTTTTACTTTCGCTTGTATGTACTTTAACTAATATAGAGATCATCATCGTTGATGATCTGCACCAGTACGATCAGTAAATTATGGAAACCTGAAAAACGAGATGAACAAATGCCGAATATCAAAACATGAAATCGCCAATCTGGAAAAGTGTGCACCACGTTAATGAGCCCCAAAAATCTATCACCAAACAGATGAACACATGCTTTTTAGCAGCCAGCGCATAGTGACTAGGTGAGATAGTTAACTGGAATAACTTTTTGTTCTAATATGAATATCAGAATATGAGCTCATGCTTCCGTTCTTCCTTACTTTATGTAGGGGTCATATTTTTCATTTTTATTAGTTGAATGATGAACAGATCCTATGTACGTTTGTCAAAGGTCTGAGATGAATAAATATTTTAACCAGATAGTCAGATAGGTCATCCTAATCTTAACACCTTTTGAGGGCATTTAGACCATCAAGTCGATAAATTCTTCTAACGGACTAAGTCAGTCCAGACACAGCAGTTTCTCATCTTGTTGTAAAGTCAGACCTCTATCAACCACTGTGGCAATATAAATACCGTATATGGACTTCCGAAACAAGAAACTGATATGATATACAAGGCTCTCAAGGAATAGATGCTTTTGTTAAAAGTAATTGAGGTATGGTTCCATGGTCAGCATCAAGCCACTCAATTATTAGTAAAATAATAGTTTCTGAATGGATGATGCAAGTTTTCAATCTTTTGCATCATTTATCATGGTTGAGTTAATAACAAAGGAAATCTGTCAGAAAACTCCCCACTGTGCCCCTCCCAGCCAAACTAGTTGGTGAAGCCTAGTAGGCCCTTCTGGAGAAGAGGCTACATCGAAGCACGGCACAACTACTGGGGCGCAATAGCTGTTTTTGCATTATTTTTTATCTTTGGTTTTACTTCCTGTCCGGTGATTGCTGACCACCTATGTACTACATAGCAGTGATTGATTATACCTTTCTTAGTTGGTAGAGTTTTATTGCAGCCTGGGTATGGACATTTATTTTGATCGTTTTTGGAGTTTATTTTATTAACTTTGGTTTTGGGTTCAGCTTTAGTTAGATTACATTGTGGGTGGCATGACTGCATGTGTCTATTTAACCAACCCAACGTCTTATACGTCTTATTACAGTCAGTTAGGGGACAGCTATATTGGGACTCACTATTAGTTTTATTTTGGTGATCGTTTCTAAAGTGTCTGTTCATTTCTTTAATTGTAGCAAACATTCTGTTACAGTTTGCATTTTGGCATACATGCTTCAGTTGGCGTTTTCCTATTATTTTTGGAAAATGCTCTTGATATGCGTTTATTTTAACCTTGTTGGGTTGGTTTATCCAGTTACTAGGAAGGCGTTCACCCATTTCTTTAATGTCTTGAAGTAGTTGTCTTAGCCAGTTTTTAGTATGAGCCTTCCTATTGTTGCACTGATTTTCAAAGTTACTATATAAAGACCTCACCATTAGGTTATTTGGCCTTTTATGTGCTACATACCACAAGTTTAGTCTGTTTTGCATGATTTTACTGGCTAAGTTTGGTAAGTTTATTTTAAGTTTAAGTTATTCAACAGTAATTTGTTTTCTATCATTTATATCTAGAATTATCCGTCTTACTGTATTTAACACCGCTTCTAGTCTAGACCAATCTTGCTTTCTTAGTACTATTGATTCTAGACCATATGTAAGAATGGGGATTATTGAGGAATCCACCAGCTTGGCTTTGGTATCAAGGCTAAGTTCCTTAGATTTTAGTATTAGTTTAATTTTAATTATTGCATTTTTTGCCTTTTTCATGTTATAGGTTATAGCACTATCCGGAGTTCCTTTGTTATTTATGGCAGAACCAAGATAGTGGAAGGATTCTACTTCTTCTATATCCTTGTTGTTTATTTTGACATTTGCTGAGATAGCTTTTTTATTTATTATCATATATTTAGTTTTGGAGATTGATATCTCCATGCCAATGCTGGTTAAGTATTGCTGTAGGTGGTTTAAGGCTTTGGTAGCCTCTTCCGTTGTGTTAGTGATTAAACATAAATCGTCTGCATATTCTAAATGTTTAACTGTCCAAATCTTGTTATATTGGTCTTTAAGAGTCACTCCTTTTAGGGTTTTGTCTATCGTTTGTTCTAATATTTTTTGAAAGACTAGGTTAAAGATAGCCGGACCTTCTTTACTACCCTGTCTCACTCCCCTTTGCATCGTGAAGTTTAGTTCTGTATTTCTTAGATAACCCTTGGGGTCATCTAGTAGTTTGGTTATACAGGAGTTTATATTTTTTGAAGGACATAGTTTAGTTAAGGTATCTAGGATTATTTGTTTAGGTATCGTATCAAAGGCTTTGGTTAAGTCCACAAAGGTGAGGACTATAGTATTATTTGTATCTATAGAGGATTGAATTATATGCCTTAAGGTCGTTATTGCTTGAGCTGTGAATAGATTTTTTCTAAAACCGAATTGGGTTATTGGAAGATATCCATCTGTTAGTCGGACAAGTCTATTGCAGACTATGCCTGCAAATAGCTTTCCTATCGTATCTAGTAAGAAGATACTTCTATAGTTGTTCGGATCGGATCTTAAACCTTTATTTTTGTGTATACTTATTACATCTGCATCTAGCCAGTGGTCTGGCATAGTGCATGGATTTTTCCATATCTGATTCATGATTTTCAGTAGTATGTTATTTAGTTTATCACCACCTTGCTTTATCATTTCACTAGTTATGCCATTATTGCCAGGCGTAGTTTGATTTTTCATTTTTTTCAAACTTTGATTTATTTCTTCTAGAGTAAGTTCAGAGTCGTTGGTGGTTCTTACCGGCAATTGGATATTATCTTGGCCTAGTTTAGCGTTAAATAGGTTTTGGTAGTGATATTGAAGATCACTGTCTTTAACTTGATTAGCTCTTTTAGCTTTGTATGAGTGGTTTCGTATAGTAGCCAGTATATCATCTACCATTTTGTATGCTAAGTGCAGGTCATGCTTCTTAAAGTATGTGTTCATCTCATTTATTTTATCTTTGATATACTGGTCTTTAGCTAGCTTAATCTTATTATTCACTGTTTTACTAGCTTGCATATAAAGGCTTTTATTAGCAGCTGTAGGGTTATTTAGCCACTTTAGTCTTAATTGTCTTCTATGTTTAATTTCGTCTTTTAAGAGATTGCTTATGTTATACTGCCATCTCTTGGTGGCCGACTTATATGGGATAGCAGCTTTGTTAGCTGCTTGAGTTATGGCTCTTTCTACTTGGTTTAGCTGACATTTATTTTGAAGTAAGGTATTTAGTATCTTTGGGTAGTCTGGAGTCAAGGCGTGAATCGCCTTACTCTGTTTTCTTTTGGGTTTACTTTTATCATCAGAAGTCTTATTATTATTTAGATACTTTAGTTTCAGTATGGTTGTGACCATATAATGATCTGTGTTTGCTTCCATAGAACGGCTGTTATGAATATCACAGACCAATAGTTTCGAACTATTTTCTGTTATCACTAGATCTATGACATGTCCCATTTGGGTCTTCGGATGTACCCAGGTATGGGTCCTGTGCTCTGGTTTAGCAATGAACGTATTCATTACTCGCAGACTTAGAGATTTACATAAGTTTATTAGCCTTATGCCATTTTCTGATGTTTCGGTTTCAAGTTTAATAGCTTTCCCTATAATGTTAGGGCAGTAAGTATGAAGGTCTTGGCTTAGCCTGCAATTATAGTCTCCCAAGATGAGTATGGGGAGTTTACTTAGTTCAAGCTTCTTAATTGTGTCTTTGAGCTTAAGATAGAATTTTTCTTTACTAACTTCATCATTAGAAGACTCGGTTGGGGCGTAGCAACCGATAAGGTTAATAGTCTGCTTGGTAGCTTTACTATGTATTTTAATGGTAGCTATTCTACCATCTATCTCTTCAAAATCGGTGGCAGTTATCATAGATTGGTCATTTACCAGAAAACCAACACCAGTATTTCGGTAGTCATTAATGTCTGGGTTAGAGTTATAAAAGCTTAAGCCGTTGTTATCCATATCAATAATTTTAGAGGTCATTCTAGTTTCCGTGATCACTGCTATGTGGTACTTGCGTTCAGCTATTTGCTCTGCTATCTCTTGAAGTTTGCTCTCTTGTGAACAACCCCGGACATTTCGTAAACCAAATTTAAGTTTTTGGTAATTTTGGGCATTTTTTTGTCTTTTTTTATTCCAGGTATAATTGTGCAATGATTCTTTGTAGCTTTCGTAATCAGGGGTGGGTATAGGTAGAGAGGGCGATTAGCCCGATCTCCACCACCCGGGTTACCGCTCACGTTAGTTCATGGAAACAGTCCCATGATCCAGGAGGCACGACGAAGACGTGTAAGTCGGATCTGTCAGAGAACTCCCCACTGTAATTTTTATGTTCTCAAGAGATATGGTTTTGTATTTGGTCCGCAAAATACTCGCAATAAGCGAAAAATTCATGGAATAAATAGATCTTCAGACATTGTAAATTGATGCTGACACTGGATTTTAATAGATGTTGCTTAGTGAAAGGACACCAGTCAGGAATCTTGACCACATTCAGATACAGCTAAGGTGAGACACTTCTTCAATATTCCAAATGGTCAGGAATACTGCGAAGTACAGCAAATAAGCCTCCAGTAGAGAATTCATCTAGTATCTCTTCATGTCAGAGCTGACATAACAGGTTCGAACATATAGAGGATAAAAAGAGCAATTAAGCTCTTCTGTTGGTTGAATTGTGAAGACCTCTATAGCCATTATCAAAGAAATCAATAGTGTAGTACAGCTGGTCCTTTTTGTTATATCAAAATTCTCACATCTGACGCTCATGAATGCACCATGGTTGGACAATACCGCATCTTGTGATAGTGCCTGAAATACAAAACAAAAAATGTTAACTCATTATTACAAGCTCTGTATACGCCCAGATTGCTGGTGACAGTATCCACCGTTATCCCCCTCACCATTTTTCTTTTTAACTTTGGATAACAAATCATTGCAACTATTATAGTTATTTATAATGCCTCACAAGTGGATTGGGTATGATAAAATATTGATCCTGAGAACTGGTTCAACAACATCAGTTGTTAGAACTGTGACAACCAACATGACCGATGATTGACTTTTCTCGCAAAACTCCTAGACACCTTGAAGTGAAACTGTCGACGAGTGAAACTCTGAATTCCATTTCTTATAACTCTGAAACAACTGTAGAATAATACGAAAGTCAAAATGAAGTTTTTCATGCAAAAGTTCTTTACGATGACGTAAAATAGAACTGTAGGCTGTTACTATGTCTATGTATGCTGGCGGAAACTGCTGTGAGTGATATTGGCCGCTTAGAATGTACCACGTATAAATCAAAGAAGTTTCAGTTTCTTAACAATACTAATTTAGTAGCAATCAGTGTTCACCTGATAGTAGAGCGGTGGAAAACGGAATCCAGAATGCATTGAGTGGATAAAGTGCTGAAGAACCCAAAAATAAATACTAGAAAACAACACAACTGCCAGTCAAGGGCTATAATTGCATCAGCTAGTAGAACGGTTCGATCAATCAAGCTCTTAACCAATAATAAGCGTAAAGTTTGAGCAATCTTGGTTGTCAGTAGAGGAAATGAGACGAATAATATGAAGATGTAATTTTATCATCGAACGATAGGTCGATTCAATCAATTCAAAAAGCCAAGCACGAAGAAGCACATATTGAAACCACCAAGGAATAATGGTTAGGTGAAATAAATTGGGACAGCCAGTGAATTACCGTATAAAAAAAGGAAATGACGTGACACTACAGTTATCGGCAGAGTGAAGGATACTAATCTGTCGTGAAATTAAAAGTAAGGTGAATGTACAAGAACAAAAGTGCCAAGAAATTTAAATTTACATGTGGGCGAATACAAACAGCTATCACCATGTTTAAAACGTAAGAGGGGTTGTCCACCCACACGCAAATACATTCACACTTATACATAAAACATTCTTTCTCCATGGTAACATGAGAATTCGACCACTCTAGCGAAACCACAAAAAAAGCTGGAGGTCTTCTACTTCAGAAAGGCTACAAACAGGATATTTCTTTTAAGATGTCTTGTAGACGAGTTGCTGAGATGAATAATCATGTCACTAGTGCCTATAAATCATGAACCTGTTTGCCAATTATTAAGCAGCCTAAAACCTGGTAAGCCATCAAATCAACACCCACTAGTCTTGTCGTCACTTGCACAAATAGTTTAAGAGCTACTCAACACATTATCTAGTATATCCCCTCGCCAGACTTAACTCCCTGGGGGTTGGGAGGGTGGAATGAATAAAACAATTTTTAGAACGAAATGAGACAGCTAAGAACTAATACTGACCCTCAAGCCCAACTTTTGTAATAGTCTAGGAACTGGAGGAAACTATTTAGGCTCAAAATTAACTCAAAACGTCTCAGTTCTGGTTATCATTGCTGCACATTTATGAATGTTACTAAGCTTACAACAGCAACCACTTATAAAAATTCTTCATGACACTCGTAATGTTCCCAACTGTAGTTCCATAAATCATGTACGGACTCAGTTTCGTTTCTGCCAAGTATTTTTAAATTGCTGTATTCATCATCAACGTTCATCTTAACCTGTTTTGCACATGCAATAAATTATATCATCCCTATGTCATTTGAATTTAACAGCTATTTGAACCGCCTTTGATATTTTTCAATAAACCCATCATAATCGTTATTTCTATACGTATTTGGATTTATAAGTCGGGCTATCATAATAGTCGCCCAAAAAGACGTTAAACATATTTCACATGATAAAGTCACCGCATCAGACACTACCACGCTACACTGACATAATGATAGTCAAATAAGCCTTCAAAATAAATTCTGGAGCCTACTATTAAATTAACACTAAGTGAACGGATACTTCTGGATAGCAATCTGGAATGTAATCGGACAGCTTGGATCCATTTATGTCACAAACTTCTGATATTTTTGGATCATACAAATCTTTTGCACTTAATTGAGACTTTCATAGAATCACTTCAAACTATGACTGCACAAACACTTATTTTAACACCATATCTTACCGCAATAATAAGTTATTTACTTATTAATTTATTTCGTTTTATTTTATTTTTGTTACACATTTTGCGATACATACACAGTTGTTTATTCTTGTTCTGTGTTAAGCTATTAACGTAATCCGCATCTCCTCCATTTCTATTTCCTTAGTTTCTTCTTTTCCTTCTTGAAAATCAACTCAAAATTCTTGCCAATTACACAAAACCTGATTTATTATTACGATTCTATTATTAATGTTTTATTTTCCTTTTGTTTCCTTTCTCAAACGTGGTAAATGTAATGCTAACAATATTGAAACTTGTGCATTATTGCATTTTTGAAGAAACCCTAAATGGTTTCTTCACAACACCTATGTACCCATAAGATGTTTGTAAATAATAATAATAACCATTTCCCATTAGCCAACCCCTAATCGACACTAACTAGATATTCAATTCTGGATATCGTAATAAAGCCCTGTCATGACTTGACAAGCAAATAATATGATTGATAAAATTGAAGAAACTAATGATACACTTGGTTGATAAATTGATTTGTGATTATCAACAAATAATGTAGTTTTCTCGTGGTCATCTTCATCTATTATAGATGATTTCAGTATATTTCTCTATCAGTTGCTCATTCACTAAATATCTTAAAACCCTGTCGGTTTAATTGAAGGTTTAGCGACACGATCATGCGTGCAAATCATCAGTACAAGAAATCGAGCAAATATCCTGCACACTGAAAACATCACAGTCGGAATTACCTCAACAGTGATGAAGGTTCATGCCATTATCACAGACATGAGTTAGGAGTTGTGCTCCCCTTGGTTACAACTTATAGTTTTTTTGATAATCACATGAGTACAACTCACCGTTTGTCATCCCGTAAAGACTGATTTAGTCGAAAGCGTCTTATGACGCCATGTCACTTATATTTGCGGCACATAAGCTTGGTCGATTTCAACACTTTATAATCATCTTGTTTCAAATGAGTAGATTTCTACCTTGCAACTGACTTGGATGCGCCATCAGCCGGTAAGTATGAATATAAATAATTGGTTTAGTGAATATTGAATCATTGAATCTAGATCATGTCTCACACGAACCAACTCATATTTGAGGAATTACTGTTAGCTATCTGTCCGAAATTCACATGGTTATCACCATTCCCACTTTTCAAAAAGAGTTTTGATAAAAATTCATACTATCAGTAGCCTTATTAAGTCTCATCACGGCTAAGCAGTAATGAAATCGAGGAAGTCCAACCACAACTAAAGAAGCTGTGTTAAACTTAGCAAGATAAATGGAACACAAGTCAGAATTTCCCTTGTCATCGGTTATACTTTTTTCCCTTCAGTTAGCCTACTAATGCAGACAAAATTGGAAACGAACTCATAAACCTTAAGTGATCCCCTACTTTGAACTAAGGATAAAACAAATATCAACATTTCTACAATGGTGATTGTTTTTCTACTTATAAGAAAGAAAACAATATCACAGATTGTGCAGCCTGTGCTGTACAGTCACAGGTTTCTCTAACACAAAATGACATATTGAGAACCACTAAGCGTAGTCCCAACAAGATAGGGTCAAATATCTATCTGCGCGGATTCCAGTAACCGTCCCCATCAGACAGTTAAAGGTCAATGATCAGTAACCGAACTACGACGTAACTTTGAAACTAGTCAAACACGGCAACACTATCAATAGCTCGGCAAAATGCAACAGTAAATTAAGTAATAAAGGTAGATTTTTAACCGACGTGAAGTAAAAAATTTCCAGAACAGAAAGACTGGAGAAGATAAAACTTGGTTACAAAAAGCCTGAGTAAAAGTCGAGATACAAGACAGGATGAAGAACGAAATAATAACAGTAAGATTGAAAAACACTTCTGGGGGATTTTCAGTTTATTCTTTCCGTTAATGACGTAGTATGGATAGATTTTGGTAAGACATTTGGTGTGAAGAAGCTTTTCATATGTAAAATAGTGGACACTATGCAAGACCGGATAACAACTTCCTTAGCACCCGAAGACAGATTATAAGATCTAATAGGCCACTATCCGGATGAGTGGCTGTTGAAGGTGGTATGCCTCACAGCACTGTTCTACTCCACTAGTTATTTCTGTTCCATATTAACCAATTATCAAGGCTGCTTGAGTGATCGACATTCGCGTTCCCAGATGATATCAAAGCTTCGAGAACAATAGACTATATCGCCAACATCTTAATCTGCAAGCTCATCTGGAAGAATTAGTCTGATGGACTCGAAGTCGAAATTCGGGGACCATTTCTGGTTAGAGCGCTGCAATCCTGACCTGATACCCTGGCACACTCTAGTATACCATCAAAAATACATCATTCCCACACGTTCATAAAAAATACCTTGAAGTAACTGCAAGTCATGACTCAAAATCATCTGCGTACTGCAGTGCGGTAGCTCGTGAAAGTTTTCGAGAATTTCAGTCACTTTGCAGAGCCTCCGAATGTTTTAATGAGGGTACTCTTCTAAAATCACTCACAATGAGAGGCCTCACTTAAAATAATGCATTCATACAGCTTATCCACGTCTTAGTAAAAACCATAACATGCAGATGTACTCAGCGTGTAGAAACCAGGTTATCGAGGGGCATTTTCAAAATCCGTCGCAAAACGCGACTTACAGGCTTTGAAGTTTCCCCTCTACTTTGTCATATGATGTGAGGTGACCATATATTGGCACTATGTATCCAAAATAATGATTTGGTATTAAAGTCTTCTATAATTTTGTCTCTTCTAGGGCTAATCATCCACAAAGCCATAGTAAAGAAGTTTAAAAATCACATTCCAATAAAATCATGATGTGATACTGCCTTTCACGTTGGGTGGTCAATGATCATTACTTCCAGAAATTAACAAGCGGCATTAGCTTCATTAGCGAACGAGTTTAAAGAGGAAGTGAACATTTACCGAAGAACACATCTCAAAGACTGAAGAAGTCATCAGAATTACTATTTTTATTACTGAATAACAGAGGTCCAACTGTGTTACACTGATAAGCCTCTCTATTGTTATGGTTAGTAATAACTTTATAATATCAGTAAGGTTAACAGTGATATATACATGCATGATCCTGCATTTATTTGGACGGCTTTGGAACCAAATGAGGGTTTTATATTATGCAGTCCAGACCTGAGCTCGTGTTCACATTCTGTTTATTTGAAATATCAAACATGTTTTCTTAATTTTTACGGAGTTCCCATTAAAAGAATATAACACCTTTCATTATGCGCACTTGTTTAAACTAACTTTTTGAACTTGCCTTTGCTTTGACTATGTAGATGTGACATTGGTGGCTAGCTTTTACTAAAATAATTCCGCTACATTTTATATATAAACTCTTACTGTATTATTCTCAACAGGAGTCATATTCATTCGGTGTTGATTTCTCATCTTATTACATAAATTTGTACATTCTCATTCGGACATACATGAAATCAGTTTTTCGTTTAGGATGTCTGTGAACTTTACGCCATCTGAAGATTCGGCATGCTCATATGATTGTCACAGATCAGATTTCACCTAGTTATCTAGTGTGTACTAACTGATATGATGTCTATCGATCTAAACAACAACTTTCCATCCGATAAAATGGATAATATTTGTTGGTCTAGCTCCATAAACTCGCTTGACACACTTGGGTGACATTACAGTGTATAGCTCCACCATCAGCCAATCTGCGGTGAATAGCTGTCTAATGCTCGAGCAAAAAAGGGCGATCAGGTGTGGATTTGCAATTCTATCCCGTTGAAAAATGCTAGACAGAGAAAATCATCCGACCTATTAAGACCCTCCCTTGTGAGTTAAAGGGTCTTCACAGAGAAAGGTTATGATGCCATATCCTGAAAAAGGCAATGGTTACAGTTCGTTTCATCCAGTGCTAGGCACCTACCGATAACACGAGTAAACCTAATGCAGATCAGTTTTACCACAGGCTGCATTCCATCGTTGAGAACTGCCCAGGAAAAAATTTTAAAAACTAAGTACGGGATCAATACGTCACGATGGTAACAGACAAAACTACGAATGAAAATATCGTGGAGTGACATGAAATGAAGAAAAAGAACAACAATGACGAAAGGCTGAAAAAATACGAATGTTTTCGAGAAAATGGTCGTAACAGAGAGGTTTTCCTTTCACATAAATACCCACAAAGTGATTTACGTTCAAATCACCATGTAGCAGCCAAATAATGCACCAAAAGAATAGCTCAGTAAGTGTTTGACATTGGATGCTGACCACATTTGTTTTAATGGACTCACTAAGCTGAAGGCTCTCGGTCATGTATATGCACCAGATCACGAGTTGGGGCGGCGTGCTCAATGTCTCCTGTAATCGCTAGCCAGTTTAGGCCAGTCAATCCACGAAATATTGATAATCTATCAAATATATCTTCAAACCTCCTCGCTTCTGACTTTTAATTTCACTGGGTGGGTGCGATTCGATTGTAGATGTTACTGGTAAAGTGTTTTCAAACTACGATACCTGTGGTATCTTCATTGGTGAACCTAACGTGGTCTGGTACACCAACCTATAACTGAGTCTGTTCCTTTTTAGAATTTCACAAATCATTGCTTTATTTTAATTTTAATATGCTGTGGTATCTTTTCCGAGTTTTCGGATTTTTTTTCCTCGTTCATTCTCATACTTGATTTTTCACTATGACGGAACAGACATACAAAGTACTAAAGCTAAAGACTATGTCCCCACCTTCGCTCCAACTAATGCCCTTATGATCAGACAACAGCGAAGCCTGGTTCCGCTACTCAGAAGCCAACTTCTACGAGCACGGCGTGAACGATACACTCACAAAGCACTACCACGCTAATTCAACAGGCACGTAACATCTAGTTGGCGTTCTTCTCGCTAATCTAAAGACCAGCTTCACGAATCTATTTTAAGCTTACATGCGGCAAACGGAAAGCCAATCGCCACATATGGTAAAAGGTACGTTTACCTTAACGTGGGTTTACGCAAACCCATCCACTGGATTTTAGTTGTTGCAGATGTTTCTATGCCAATCATTTGTACAGACCTCCTACAACATCACAATCTACTCATCGATACGCGCAAACGGAGGCTAGTAGACGTAAACATTAAGTTATCTGTTTTTGTAACTTCTTTTTCAGGTTGCTGATTATCTCCAGTCTTAATTAGGCACACAAGAGACCCATCGTATCAACTATTACTCGATAAATACTGTGGGATATACCGACCGCAACCGAAGTTGCCGTGTGTAACCAACAATGTTACATATCACATCACGACTAGAGGACCACCTGTATTCTCGAAAGCACTCCGACTGGCTCCCGAAAACCTGAGGTTGGCCAAAGACGAATCTGACCACATTATAGAGTTAGGAATTATTCAACCGTCAAACAGCCCATGGGCATCTCCCTTGCACATAGTCCCTAAATAGGACAGCAACGATTAGCGTCCAACTGGTGATTATCGGCGTTTGAATGCAAAAACCATTCCCAGTCGTTACCCGTTGCCTCACATTCACGATTTGATAGATACCAATGAAAGGTACAACTGTTTTTTCGAAAATTGACTTGGTTAAAGCCTATAACCAAATCTCTATGGCTACAGACGATATTCCAAAATCCGCTATCATCACTTCCTTTGGACTCTACGAATTTTCGCGAATGCCTTTCGGCTTACGAAATGCTGCCCAGATTTCCAAAGATTCATAGATGACGTTTTTCGAGGTCTCAACTTCATACATGCGTATGTTGATGACTGCTTGATAGCAAGTTCGGACAGGAAATCCCATCTCCAGCATCTGGACATTGTGTTCAAACGACTGGAAAAGCATGACATTACTGTAAACATTCAGAAATGCCAAATCGGAACAGACTACTTAGATTTCCAAGGACACACTATTGATGCCCAAGGCATCCGATCTCTTAGAAGAAAAGTGGCGGCCATTCTAGACTACCCAGAACCTACCACTATTAAGCAATTGCGCATATTCAACAGCCTTGTAAGTCTCTATAGACGGTTCATACCAAAACGAACGTCCCTTATAAAACCGCTATCTGACCAACTTCGTGGAAATGCGAAATCCATCAATCTGGACGACAATGGGCGTAAAGCATTCTCTACAGTTAAGGAACATATCGCAAAGGTGACCATGCTGGTACATCAAGACACTCAAGAACCCATCAGTGTCGCAGTAGACGCATCCCACGCAGCAATCGGAGGAGTCTTACAACAATGGGTTGACCACTCTTGGCAACCTTTGGCATGTTTCTCGAGACGGTTGCTAGACACTGAATCGAGGTAAAGCACTTTCGGTGGGGAACTCCTAGCTATGCGTTGTGCTTTACGGCATTTTCAACACTCTATCGATGGCCGATAATTCACCCTTTTTACTGATCACAAACCTCTTACTTCCTCTTTCAGCTCATCTTCAGACAGGTACTCAACTCGTGAGTCTCGACAACTGAATTACATTTCTCAATTGACTTCAGATATACAACACATTTCTGGAGCAAACAATATAGTTGCAAACGCCTTGTCTCGGATAACTTCCTTCAACAGTTTCCAAGGAATCGGCTTTCTTAGACTCGTCCAGCGTCGAAAAGAAGACACCGATCTTCAGCACGAGTTATCCTCAACAACCCTCAAACTGCGCATTAAACAGATGGGAACGGGTAAGGAAACCCTACAATGTGACACGTCTGCAGGTAGGGATCGTCCAATCGTGCCGAAAAAGTATCGACGCAACGTCTTCAATACGTTGCACAAACTTTCTCGTCCAGGTGTTCGTGCATCCATCAAGCTTATAGCCGAACGGTTTTGAGGCTTTGTATGAATAAAGACGTGAGGGAGTGGGCACGCTCCTGCGTAAGCTAAGGTGATTAGACACAACAAATGTCCATCAGGCTCGTTTCGACCACGTTCGTCTGAATTTGGTAGGACCCTCATCAGATTCAATTGGATACTCTTGTCTTTTAACCTGCGTAAACCGTTTCACTCGATGGCCAGAAGCAGTACCTATTAAGGAAATTACTGCTGAAATAGTGGCCTGCGCCTTCGTCGAACGATGAGTAGCGAATCTCGGCTGCCCTTCAACCATCACTACAGACCGCGGACGCCAGTTCGAATATGGACTTTTCCGTTGTCTGACCACACTACTAGGAATCACTCGCTTCCGAACGACCACCTACCACCCACAAGCAAAAGGGTCGGTAAAACGCTTTCACCGACAAATAAAAGCTTTACTATCAGCTGCAAACGTCTCGCAGTAAACCGACGCTCTTCCACTTGTCTTACTGGGTATTCACAATGCAGTGAGAGCTGACATTGAATACTTGTTTATGGAAATACACTTCCGCTTCCAGGAGAATTTGTTGATCCTTCATCTTCTTCAGTGAACATGGATCTAAACTCCTACACCAGCAGGCTTACGAACGCAATGCGTTCAGTCAAACCTGTTTCCATTCGACCTAAACCAACTGATGTTTTTTCAACCTGATTTATGATATAGTACACATGCCTTCGTACGTCAAGACTCACATTGGCGACCCATCGAATCAGCATACAATGAACCCTTCAAAGTTATTCAGCATGAACCCAAGCACTATAATATCGAAAAGAAAGAAACTAACGATAGCATCAGCATCGGTCGAATCAAAGCAGCGTATTTTGAGGGAAATCCGATCCACGTTGACTTTCGTTCGGTACACTCAAACGACACGGCCCCTACATTTATAATACCCCATCCGACGCTAACACACACGTTGATACTTCGGCAGTGTCTGAAAATAAACTTAGAACAAGGCGTTCTGAAAGAAGAGTAAGATTTCGAGAACATTCAAATGACTATCGCACGTAAGACACCAGTTAACATTTTGCCCTATCTTGATTTTCATTTGTATTATGTATAATAATAATAATACATTCTGAAAATAATAATAACTACAGAATTCACACCAGTTTACAGGCATGATCAGATTGATATAAATAGCAACATTTAATGTAGAGAACAAACATGAAATATAAGATTGTTTTATGTTTGCTGGTTCAGTAATTGATAGGTATTTAATATATGATATATATCACGGCAAGCCAATCCAACTCCAGGGAACTTTAAATTTTTTCTTAAGTGGATAGCCTGATGATTTATGAACGTATTTCTTTAAGGTTACTTCCAGTGCCAGAGCGAGTTATTGATAAATATCTACAACTAGAGAAAGTAAGATTAAAGCAAAGAGCACGGAACCACAAAACAATGATTGCCAAAATACGCCGGTCAGGTTACCACTGTTCATGTTAGATATTATTCAAACGTGTTGGAGTTGCGAGTGACAGTGTTAATGTAAAGTGACAGCGAGTAAGTGGTTAAACATTTAAAGTTCCTATAGTCCCACTTTTGGAGTAAGATACATTTACAGGCGCTAGAGCATTTAATGCATTTTCAGAGGAGCAATATGCAATAATGGAGCGAACAAACAATGAAGGAGATTTTATCGTACGGATGTATTGTGGTAGATTATTCCAGAGTCTAGAAAATTTACAGGTAAAGTAATTCATATAGAGAGAAGATCTGGAATATGTTTGTTTCGCTAAAGACAAGGAGTTACGAATGTCGTAATGTGAAGCTTCAGCATATTAGATCGCCTGGTTGGATGTGAAGGATAGTTTGTCAAGTATTTTGAAAAAGAAGATAAGATTTTGTTTGAGTCTCCTCTTCCATAAAGGGTCAAGCCCGAGTTTATTACACCTAGAATTATATGTCAAGGCACAATCAGTTCCAGGAGTACGAAGTGTAAATCGTCTCTGTACTGATTCCAGCCTTCATTTATCCTTTATGCGCGCGCTACTAAGAATAAACACGCAGTATTCAATAAGTGGTCGAACACAAACTTTATACATTAGAATACGTGATTTGTTGTTATGAAATTTAATATGCTTAAACTCATATATTTATTCCAAAAAAACGAAAAAAATTCCTTGAAAATCGCTTTTATCTTTTTTCGCCCGCTTTGTGTCTTTACGCGCGTATGAGTGTATTTTGACATGCGCTTACATTTTCTTTTCCAGGACGGCTGGAAAAGACGATAAAGAGAACGATGTTTACGAAAAAACCGAAATTTTGATTGTACTTTGTTTCCTTATTACTATGTTGTACTTCATGCTCCCTAATTGTAAAGAAATATGACCAGACACTGTTAATCATAGCGAACTATCAGAAGAGTGTTTACCAATGACAAACTCGTTGTGTTTAAACTTCTAACTGACTGCGTCGTAGGGTTATCACTACCCCACTAGGGGGGATGATCTGTAGCGGCAAATAAATAGCTCTGCAAGTGTTTGACATTGGATGCTGACCACATTTGTTTTAATGGACTCACTAAGCTGAAGGCTCTCGGTCATGCATATGCACCAGATCACGAGTTGGGGCGGCGTGCTCAATGTCTCCTGTAATCGCTAGCCAGTTTAGGCCAGTCAATCCACGAAATATTGATAATCTATCAAATATATCTTCGAACCTCCTTGCTTCTGACTTTTGACCTAATCCTAAGATTGTGGATTTGTCAGGATTTGACCACCTAATATATGAGATCTTACGTGGAAGGCCTATCATTATCTACGCTGGCTCGTCCTATCATGTTATCAGCATTATGTTTAGTGCCTCTGGAGAAAACATTTGGACTGGAGATAGCATAATATATTTTAATTTGTATAGAGACTTATTACAAGGATGATCACGTCTGCAAGGCTGAGCTATGCTATACCGATCAATTGTTCTCGCGTTCACAGGATTACCGTCCTCCAACAAGTGTTGCATGTCAATTTATTCAGTAACTATATGTTCAACTACGAGAACCCTTTGGCATGGAACCAATGCAACTACACATCCACTTCCCGGCTTCTTTGGGCTAAAAACTCACCACAACATATTGAAGATACCATAGGTATTGTAGTTTGAAAACACTTTACCAGTAACACCTACAATCGAATCGCACCCACCCAGTGAAATTAAAAGTCAGAAGCGAGGAGGTTTGAAGATATATTTGATAGATTATTTTGTGGATTGACTGGTCCAAACTGGCTAGCGATTACAGGAGACATTGAGCACGCCGCCCCAACTCGTGATCTGGTGCATATACATGACCGAGAGCCTTCAGCTTAGTGAGTCCATTAAAACAAATGTGGTCAGCATCCAATGTCGAACACTTACAGATCTATTGATTTCAGGGATTTACTTATTGCTACAATATATATCAAACTGGTGATAGAGATTCGGGTTTGGTAAATTGTTTTTCAGATGGGGATGTTACTCTTGAACGGACTAAAGATTAGCAATCATACAAAGGGTTTTTCGGATGATCTTATTAACATTCATAGACTGATCGTTCACTGTGAGCCATTATATACTGGATACCAACGCCTGAATGACCAAGTTTTGTGGTCTCGATAATGATTCCGTGTTGGCTTTTAGTGCCTCTTGTTATCGTACAACGTCCAGTGGGAATCTTCTAAGTTATTGTATGTTCAATTCTAAGGACTACGTGGTTAAGACCTCCAAACTAGGTACAAACCTAATATGGACTAAATTTTACAAGTGGCCTAAACAAGAGACGTACGAATCTGACTGCTGATCAGGAGTTCGAAACCATACCTTTGACAAAGGTGAAAAATAGATTCTCATTAGATAGCGGGCCCCCGGGATTTTTGTGACATCCGGTAGAGACAATTGGAGAAGTACATTTATGTCTTAAGTAATCACATAATAAAGATGTATGAAATGGTAACCCTGGAGAAGACAAATAATCAGATAGTTGCAAAAGGGATTATAGAGCCAATGAAATATTACTGACCTGTAACCAAATCATCCGGCAGTCGGGACACTGAGTATCAAATAGTTTTCCGATCGTCGGTAATATCAAGGACAACCAATACACATCATGGACTGATTCATGCATGAGTTGTCGTACTGTTTCTTGTACCTACTCTTACTAATATATTTTCGCAATCACGTCGTTTGTGTTGTACGGTAATCAAAACAGCCATAGTGCCGGAATACAGTCAGTCAGCTACAACGTAGGACCAGACATATATATGCATCGGTCCAAGTTGCCATACCTCGTTAGCACAAGATGAACATCGAATTCATAGTGCCGGGATACAACGGCAGGTTAATTCACGTTAAGTACTAACTGTGGGGTGTGACTTTGATGTCGGCTAGTTGATCACATCGTGCTCGTCTAATTCGAACAGTCCCCCAATCATTCGACAAAGACCATCTACGTTGGTGATCTTTCCTGGTGAGTAAGACTTTGAACAACACAATCTACCATTTTCTTTATGATTACACTCTATAGATATTCTTTTTCATTTCTATCGCTGTCGCATAAGTCTGTTGACTGCCGTGGACATTTGCTGCTTTGTCTTAACGTCGATTAGTATTCGAATTTAACTAACTAGCTCACCCATGTAGATAATCTTTGTCGAATGATTTGGGCCCTACAACCTAAAGCATTTGAATTACATTGTCCAAAGAGAAACGAGATAAAATCCATAGATTTGTACAGGCTGTATTTAAAATATTCCTCCCATAAACTACTACTTCAAACTATTGACATCATATTACTTTGTGACAGTCAAAATAATCAGACTAGGTATGGCAACTAGTAATTCTCAGAACTGTCCTATTCGTACTTTAGTAGTCACGTATGGGACAGTCTTTAAGTAATAAAGAAGTTTGTGAGCACAATCGAACATAATGTATTTGAGATTCAAATCAGATTCATAATCACGTACAAAGATATTATCAATAAGTAGGAACACTACATACTTACTTACGCCTGTTACTCCCAATGGAGCATAGGCCGCCGACCAGCATTCTCCAACCCACTCTGTCCTGGGCCTTCTTTTCTAGTTCTTTCCAGTTCTTGTTCATTCTTCTCATGTCTGTCTCTATTTCTCGGCGTAATGTGTTCTTTGGTCTTCCTCTTCTCCTTCGACCTTCAGGATTCCATGTGAGGGCTTGTCTTGTGACACAATTGGGTGATTTCCTCAAAGTGTGCCCAATCCACTTCCAGCGCTTCTTCCTGATTTCTTCCTCCGCTGGAATCTGGTTTGTTGTTTCCCACAGTAACTTGTTGCTGATAGTGTCTGGCCATCGGATCCGAAGTATCTTGCGTAGATAACTGTTAATAAACATTGTATCTTCTGGATAATGGCTTTCGTAGTTCTCCACGTCTCCGCCCCATACAGTAGAACTGTCTTGACATTTGTATTGAAAATTCTAACCTTGGTGTTGGTTGACAATTGTTTTGAGTTCCAGATGTTTTTCAGTTGCAGATATACTACTCTTGCTTTGCCGATCCTCGCCCTCACATCTGCATCTGATCCACCGTGTTCATCAATGATGCTGCCCAGATATGTAAAGGTTTCCACATCTTCCAAAGCTTCTCCGTCAAGTGTAATTGGATTGGTGCATATTGTATTGTATCGGAGAGTCTTGCTTTTCTCTTTGTTTATATCGAGACCTACTGCTGCTGAGGCTACTGATACACTGGTCGTTTTCTCCTGCATTTGTTGTTGCGTTTGTGATAGAAGAGCCAGATCATCCGCGAAGTCTAGGTCGTCAAGCTGCATCCTGACTGTCCACTGTATCCCGTGATTTCCTCCAGTTGTTGACGTCTTCATGATCTAGTCGATCACCAGGAGAAAGAGAAAGGGTGAGAGTAGGCAACCTTGCCTAACACCGGTCTTTACCTCGAATGAGTCGGTGAGTTGTCCTCCGTGGACGATTTGGCAGTTTAGTCCATCATAGGAGTTCCGTATGATATTGACTATCTTCTCAGGCACGCCGTAGTGTCGAAGAAGCCTCCATAGTGTTGTCCTGTTTACGCTATCAAATGCCTTCTCGTAGTCAATGAAGTTGATGTAGAGTGATGAATTCCATTCGATTGATTGTTCCACAATGATACGTAGAGTTGCGATTTGGTCTGTACACGATCTATCCTTACGAAATCCAGCTTGTTGATCTCGAAGTTAGGCGTCTACGGAATCCTTCATCCTGTTTAACAATACTCTGTTGAAGACTTTTCCTGGTATTGAGAGAAGAGTGATGCCTCTGTACTTATCACACTTGCTGAGATCGCCTTTCTTTGGTATCTTGATCAGAAGTCCTTTTTTCCAGTCTATTGGTACATGTTCTTCGTCCCAAATCTTACTGAAGAGGATGTGGAGTATCTTAGCAGTTGCTGTTACATTTGCTTTCAGTGCCTCTGCCGGGATGTTGTCTGGTCCCGCTGCTTTGCCGCTCTTGATTTGTCTAATGGCCATGCTGATCTCCTCAATTGATGGTGGGCCAACATCGATTGGGAGGTCTGTGGGTGCTACTTCGATGTTGGGTGGGTTCAGTGGAGCTGGTCGATTCAAGAGTTCCTTGAAGTGTTCTACCCACCTGTTTCGTTGTTCTTCAATGTCGGTGATTACTTTGCCTTCCTTGCTTTTCACTGGTCTTTCTGGTTTACGGTAATTTCCAGCGAGTTTCTTTGTTATATCATACAGTTGTCTCATGTTTCCCTCTCTTGTAGCCTTTTCCGCTATCATTGCTAAATCTTCCACATATTTACGTTTGTCGGTTCTGATGCTCCTCTTCACTTGCTTGTTTGCCTCTGTGTATTCGGCTTGTGCCTTGGCTTTTTCCGCTCTTGTTCGGCTGGTATTGATTGCTACCTTCTTGTTCCTCCTTTCTTCAATTTTATCCAGTGTATCAACAGTGATCCATTCCTTGTGATGGTGCTTCTTGTGGCCCAGAACCTCCTGACATGTTGAAACGATTGCCTCCTTAATACCTTTCCAGCTGCTCTCCATTGTAGTTCCCTCTCCATTGAGTAGGTCACGAAAGGCCTGGAACCTTTTGCTGAGGGCTATGTTGAATTTGTCAGCATCTCGAAGAAAAGCCGTATTAAACTTTTGTGATGTTGTCCGCGCCGTTGTCCACTGCTTCTTAAGTTTTAGTTTCATCTTGGCGACCAGCAAATGATGATCGGATGCTACATCAGCTCCTCTTCTGGTTCTCACATCCTCCATCGTACTCCTGAACTTTTGTTGATGCAGATATGGTCGATTTGATTCTGTGTAGTGTGATCCGGTGAAATCCAAGTGGCTTTGTGTATGTTTTTGTGTGGGAATATGGTGCCACCTATGACCAGTTTATTGAAGGCACATAGGTTTGCAAATCTCTCACCATTTTCGTTCTTTTCTCCCAGTCCATGTCGTCCCATGAAGTCTTCGTATCCAGTGTTGTCCATTCCAACCTTGGCATTGAAATCTCCCATCAGAATGGTCAGGTCCTTGGTTGGGCACTTCTCGACGATCGACTGCAGCCTATCTTGGAATTGGTCTTTAGTGTCTTCATCGTAGTCGTTGGTAGGCGCATAGCATTGAATGACGTTCGTTGTGATGCCTTCTATCTTTGTTTTGAAGGAGGCTTTGATGATCCTTGGTCCATGAGATTCCCATTCAATAAGTGCATTTTGTGCTTTTCTGGACAGCATCAATGCCACTCCTTGTGTATGTGGGGCATTTTCTTCTTCATGACCGGAGTATAACAGAAGTTCCCCTGAAGATAGTCGTTGTTGTCCAATGTGTTTCACTGATTCCAAGCATCTCCAGGTTGTATTTTCTCATTTCTGCAGCAATTTGGAAGACTCTTCCGGTTTTCCACATTGTCCGGACATTCCATGTACCTATAAAAATTGTCGCTCTGGTTGTAAGAAGGTGCATCGGCCTCATGACTTCCGAAGGAACTCGGCTTTCATCATGAGACGTCATAATTATTCCTTCTATTCCCGGGGCAGAGTTTAAATGGTTTGAATAATTTTTTCTGGTTAGCGTTTTTTTAGCGAGTTGGTTTTTCTACGGGATGGGGTCGCTAACCCCATGCCCAACCCTCCTCCTTTACCCGGGCTTGGGACTGGCAGTAACCCCCGGAGGAGCTACAGGCGGAGTTAGGAACACTACATATGCCTATACAATTTGAAAGTGTTGTATGACTTGCTGTCTGTTTCAAATATCTACTTACTTCTTAATATTCCGCGCAAACTGAAAGTAATAAGTCACGAGTTACAATCTACATGTGTCCCTTGGGATGTAAGGATTCATGTAGCCATTCGTTAGTTTTCATACAGTATTAAATGTGAAGTGCGTGTACCTAGAGTTCATTTTGTCACTGATATTTGATCTTTTCGACTAACTGATAGATCAGCATTATGTCAGGGAAGTATGGCATTTAGATTAAATTTCATTCTTTTTCTAGCAGCAAAAAACAATCAAAGATTGAGGTCAAGGAGATGAAGAAGACGCGAAACTATCCAACAACTCAGTTAAACATTAAAATTGAAAGGGCGATTACTCAGCTGGATAGGATATTAAGGTTACTGTCACCTATAGACCCGTGTCTGATAATAGGGACAGAACTTATTTTGCAGTGATTATATCCTAATAAAACAAATTTTTACCACTTAACTTTATAAGTTTTTCCTGATATTCATTAACAAAAAGCTTATTAACTTTGGAAGGAATCAGCACCAGTTTAAAGCTAGCAATATGAATCTAGTGTGCAATAAGATTAAATTGTACATTTTCTTGACATAGCTGGATAGATACTGTAAACCAAGTAACAGATAGTAGTACTGTTTAGGTTTTGAACCTGAAAGCATAGCATTAGATCCATGTAAAATTTCAGTTCGGAAACAAATGTTGAGTCTTTAATTTCAGGCTATTCAATAATATTACTCATCAACATAAGTCGCATTTAAATAATTGAACTATCCATAACCACTAACCTGAGTAACAAACGATCTAATAGTCGTCAATGACTACTGGTAGAGATAATTTCATTGGTGTTTTGATAAAAATGAGATAATTATGTCACTGACAAATTTAGCGAATGTACAGAATACCTTTTACATTGGTCAGAGTCTAAAAATACTGGCAATTGTGTTTCAATTTCATGTTACCTTGAAACATTCGCCCCATATTTGTCAAAGAGAGTGTGTACCAATAAGTGGCTCAGCATTTGAAGAAATGTAATATCTAGATTTTCCTTATTACTAGTAGCACTGCAATTACTGAAAACTCACAGAAAATTACCTCGAACGAAGCCAAGGTAGCACTTCTTCCTTATACAACCGATGATATTGTGGTGCCATTCAATATCATGGAGCCTAGCAGGTAACTATAGATAACTTATGGGAATAACTATTGAACACAATATTGCAGGTTCCTGCTACATTAATATCGTTACCTGATGTAAAATCTATAATCTATATATGAAAGGAATATAAAAGACCTTGTGCGACACAATAAGGACTGAAGTGGTAATGTAATTTGAATATGATTTAAATTTAAATAATCAGGAAATTGCTATACATGATAAAGTAAAAAATATCCTATATTAAACCTTATGTTACTAAGTTGTGAAGTGAGAGAGGTTTTTTCTGGTAGTCATTTATTTACGTAGCTCGTTGCATCAAAGTTATTACATAACAAAAATTTTACAGACTAACTGATAGCCAACAACATATCAATCAGTTATCCCAGTAAATCATATATTAGTAGACTAGAGTTTTCACAATATCAGTTTCTACAAGAAGAGATTACTGAATTTTAAAATGTTATCCATTTTAGTCACTAATCTTCTCCTCTCTAATATTCCAGGTATTTTTACAGTGACCATTTGATTGAATACGATTTTCATGAATTCTAGATAATGAAAAGGATTACAGAAACACTGGATGACTACTTATTTCTAATCATGTAATGTTGAAAGTAGGGATGTAGATATTCTCGTACAGTGCAACTGGATTAACTGTTACATAAGCAGTAAAATGATGAACTGGTTAACTACAAGTAGATGATTCTGTGTTGTTAAAAGTAAAATGTTGGAATGAACACTACGACTTTTATCGAATGTAAAAACTGAAAGTTGGTTAACGTGTATAAATTATCTCTAGACAATCATAATGTAAATAATTTCATTGTTGTTTAAGTAAATTACTTCGACTTCCCATACAGCATATCATTGATGTCATATAGAACGTAGTCATGATAAAAGAAACTTTAGGGTCTACAAGACACGTCTATTCATGTCCGTAATAATCATTACTTGTATACGTCTGATGATGAACTTTAAGTTATATCAAGTCGTACTGTTAATCTGGATGATAGTAAAACTTGTTAGGCAAGGCGTGAATATCCAAACGAAACTTTATGATTAAAGATTATTTTCACAAACCAGCTTTTAAGTCTTAACCTGCATATCAAATTTGGTAAGTTTTTATGGAATCCATCCAACTAATTAACCAGGGATAAAGTGAGAGCAGCTGGAATCCGATTAAATAGTACAGTTTATTCAAATATGATGTACAAAAATTTCTTAATATGACTGACTGATTGTGTTTATTTGTTTAACTATAACCACACTACTGACCTTTTACATGCAACAGAATGAAGGAATTATTACTCATTTCTCAATCCTAACCAAACATTCAGATAACTTTGTCAGTTCCATGTTTTATCGATATTTGAAGTGACACTGTCTTTCATTACCATGAATATAAAACAACTTTTCAGATATTTAATTAGTTTTAATCATAAATATACAAAAGTGGTTTAGATTTTATCAAATCTAACAATTAGTCCATTATCACCTACACACAAAAGAATATCTCCATCGTCAGCAAAACGAGTTTGTCTAATGGCACTGTGACTTAAAGGCATACCACCGGGACCAACTCCACTAACTGTAGGGAAATGAAGTACTTGAGCTGGGAGATTAAGAGCATTTTCAGGATATTTTAAGTCCCACAAATAGACACGTGATGGCCCAGTTCCTGTACCCAAAGCCAGAACATGATTCTTTAAATCTATATCAAAACGAATATACCATAAGTTACAGTCAGTAGCTTTTAACTGATGAATAATGCTTGTCTTGTGTTCCGTTGGGACACCAGGTGCTGGGGGGATAGGCGATTCAGGACCTGTGTATGAGCCAATATGTTGCATCCGACTCGGCAAACGCAGACCGCCAACATCTGTTGAGGTATTACTTGGAGACCCATTGCATAAACTAGGTATATTTGCTGAGGAATCATCTAGTCCGCCAGGCTTCCAGAGTGTAACACTGTTTTCACACGATTTTGATATGACTAAAGAGCCAAACCAACGGGCACAGTCCACATAATTACCATGTACATCACGGGAACTAAATTCAGGGAAGTGTTGAACAAGCACAGGGAACGGCCTACGAAATAGTGGTTTGAGAGAAATATGGTCACAAAAAATAGCTCATTACAATGGAAACAGTTAGAATACAGATAACATAAGAATGTTTAGTTTCGCTGATCATATAACTAGGTGAGATAATTTTCTGAATGTCTGCAACTACTTTCCTGGTGGTAAGACTTTGATGTTGCGTAACAGTGAAATCATAGGTTTCGGTGACGCTGCGTAGTATACATATGATTAAGATGTATTGGGTAAATACAACGAAAGACAGTAGTTTACTCTAAAATTAGTTGTACATATATACTATGGTGTGTGCTACTGAAGTCGACAGACATAAGTAGTATGTGTCATCAATCGAAAGTGAAATGCCTGGAGGCCGAAGGTAAAGAAGATCAAAGAAAAGAGAACGAGAACAAAGAATGACTGGCGTGGAAACGAAAGAACAATGAAGTCTGAGACGATTGACTGATATTTCAAAAGGAACAGTCAAGTTTGAGACAATTGATTGACATTTTGCAAATTAAGTATTTACCGTATGGTTCTCAGATTTTACCAAGATGTTTCGTAATTTTGTATTCAAATACATTCGATTGTTCTCACTTGCGTTCTCGTTCACTAATGTCGTACTGAGAACAAATAAACAAATTTATCCCAGGTCCGCTGGCTCAAAGAGATTCTTTTGTACATTTAGAAATCAGAACACCGCTTGTTACGACGAATAACAATATATAATGCTGAAGCAGCACAAAATGTAGTCACGAAGACACCACTGAAGGCTTCTCGATGAAACGAAAAGTCATTCAGAGTTTCCTTCTGTTTTATTGCTAATCCAGCTGATGATAGTTCCTAATGAAAACTATTTGCAAAATTTGTTCCTAGAAATCCCTTGTCTACTTCCCATAATCAGAAGGGAATATTGGCATTAGTCCAGTAAACACTTAATTTAGAGTGATAATATGTATCCTGGTTGGTTGGAGAATCAGAGTTCTAGCTGTGTCCTAGTGCTGATATGGGGATTAAACATGAAAAGGAGTCACTACAGAAATATTGTCCTTATACAAAACACACATCGTAAGTTGAAATAAAAGTAGGAGCCTGCTATGAAAGCATAACTATGTAGCTTCACATTAATAATCACTGGATAGTTTAAATGTTAACTTTTTGATTCAATAGGCACTATAGAAATTAAATTGCAAACAAGTATGCGGGATGTATGTTAAATCCTATATTTTCTGCGATTGTACTCAGTAAGAAAAATAGTCTAACACGTATTCCCAGTTAATTTCTCTAGCAAAATTGCTCAAGTGACCTGGTTGTCTTGAATGAGATGTGGAAAGTAGTAAGTGAATGAATGGTTCAATTCGGTGATTTTTATAACCTGATAATTTTTGAATATTTATAATAGTAATGAAAATTAATGAGAGAACTAGTAAAAAATATAAAGTTCTCTAATCTCAAGCTGAGATTCTTCAGTAATGTTGGGTGGTTTTGATGAATTCAGATCATGTGATAATTCATCATCAAACCAATCAAGAAGAGAATTGTGGTATCAAGTCGGAGATTATAACCAGAACTCAGTTTTGTGGTACGCATAAGTTGTTTAGAGGAGATACCGACTAAATACGGTGTTAAACAAGACATCACTCGTAGCGGAGAAAAACTTGGTGTAAATGGTGAGTTAACTGTCAACCAAAATCAACAGATCACACTGAAAAATAGGAATGTTCACCCTCAAGATATTTGATAATGTAATGTGTCACTTACTTAGGATTCGAACGTGAGCGGTAATTAAATGAATCTATTACCGCATTGGCTAATTCAGGAGTATTAAGCCGCCAAATTTTCACACAATGATCCATACCAGCAGATAGCAGAAGATCACCTGTAAGGGATAGGTCACCATGTAGAACTTCAGCTCGGTGACCTTCAGCCCCACCGAAAATACATACGAGCACGTGACTAGCTATATTCCATAGACGAATGGTATAATCTACATAAGGACAAATGAAGTGGACGTGACGACAAAGAAGTCTGAAGTTTATGTTATTCATGAAGAACTCAAACAACATTAATTGTTTGGTACGAATAACATTATTATACCAACTAAAACGAAATATACGAACACGTAGCAAACGACGTGGGAAAAGCTATAAAATACATATGATGTAAGATAAAAAACTATTAGGATTGTGCACTTTATTTGAGAACGTAAACAAATTTATATTGACTCATTATGTGTCGTTTGTTTGAATAATCCCACTGATGTCTAAGACTGCATATGATCAATCTGTTTTTGCCATATGTGCATCCTGTGCGGATTTCCTCCATATTGTATAAAGTCACATGCATTACGAGCAAAGATGGATGGTGGCTAGCAGTAGAATCCATTGATTACCACACTATGAAACGAATTCTTTGACTGAAGTTAAGAATGACTTTTATGGGTTTACACTTTTTATTGGGAACAGTAATGATTTAGAGCCCTAATGGGTTGAAAGAAATATCTAAAATTATATTTTCCGTTCATCATTTACAGCATATTTGGTCTACAAAAACTGCTGTTCTCAGTAGCACCGAAATTGAAGCTGAAGTCGATCATGATTTTTATGTGATTGTCTGAAGTAAGAGATATGCATTGACACAAGCAAGCTTCATCCTACTATACGGCTATTAGGTGTAACCGCTGAATATAGATGAAGTCGAGAGACCACATGTTTTTTTATCAAAATTACCCAAAGGGGTAGTGGGAATGAAGAAACTGAAATGGGTGAGTTATGTATTACTTATCCTGAGACAACGCTTAGCCTAATATTGGTGTCAGTAAAGTGTTTTTGAAGAAAATGTGACCAGACCAAGGGACGAAACTAATTCATGAAGCCTGCCTTCAAGGGTATGATTCATGTGGATGAAAGTAAACTTCCTGGAGTTAATCATAAAAAAGACACAGTTATCGGAGACCCTGGATGAGATAACTGACTAACTGAACAACAGTGATACAAAAGGATTCACCATTTATCTTCCTCGAGCATCTGTATATCTCTCATCTACCGACTCACTTCTTTTTGCTTTTTCATTTTATCACCTGCTTACTTCTGTCAATACCCCATTCCTTTGATGCTATGAATTGTGGAGACTCAAATTTATACATTTTTGTGTGCAATTGTAAACAGTAATGTCAGTTTCGTCAGAACTTTCTCTTAACTGAAGTTATTAATTATTTACCGCCAGAAGTTACTGAATATTTACTAGCTTCCTATCACTGAAGTGTCAATTGCGAGACTAGCTTATGTATTATAGCTTCAACACTTTCCAGTAGTTACAATGCGATGAACCAAATCAGTCTTATTGTTCTGAAATAACCAACCAAATATTATATTCGTATGATTCACTTTGTTAGCCAAGACGAAAAATATACCCCACAGATATGATGTAAAAGTAGATCTGTGGTATGACTTTATACTGCAAAAGAAATATGTTACCTTTAATAGTTCAGGTGATGCTTCTTAAGAATTTCCTTCTCTCAAATTGAAGAGAGCACAAACAAAAATTTCAGAAGATCAACATGAATTTGTTAGGTTTGAATCAGCTGCTTATAACCTAGAACGCTTTGGAATCAAAACTACTAGATTTATTACACTTATATAAGTCAACAATTTCTTTTGATATGACATCTTTGTTTACTGAAATAACTCTTTTTGAGACCATAGACATTATTTGTCAGTATTCTGGTCTCTTGGCTCTATCAGTACCTGATTTCAAACGACTGCTGCTTATGTGAGAGATGTGCCGTTTCGTGCCCTGAAAGATGTTTCTACGGCCAATACTAAAAAGACTGGGCTGGAATGACGATTAATGAGATGATGTATTGTTAGGGTTATGTCGACGACAGGTTTATCGTATGTAATAATTAACACCACCCAAACTGCCCACTGGAGCTCTCAACTAGGCTCAGAGGAACGTTCAGTTTATTATGGAACATAAAAAAGATGGTAGGTTCCACTTTCTAGGCATTTCAATGCAACAGACAGCAAATAGCAGAAATCAACGTTTAACTTGACGGTAGGGTATATGAAATAGAATGTATTTAAATTTTATAAGCTTTTATCCAGTGATTTAAGAAAAGCTACTTGGATGACAATGTCATCCTCCGATTCCTTATTTCTCCATAGTGTTATTTTCAGCTAATTTTAATTCATGTTATTCTTTATGACCACTAAATTGAATTCAGCCTAATACTAACTCCATAATCTCTTGCTACTTACTTAGTGTTCTAGAATCTTTTTTGCACAAAGTATTTATTCGCAAAAGCTTTTCACTTTTAATAGCCATATTTGAATCTCCACTACACTATGATAGTACATATTCACACTTTTAACTTACCTCACTTGTATAGGTAAGTTAATTTTTGTTTTTAAATTTAGCCGTAAAATATTACAGATCGGACATGTTGGTGAAGACTTAATGAACGTCAAAATATTTTTGTTACTGATAAATTCAGTTGGTAACAACGTTTTCTATTTATTAGCTTTGGATTGTTATAAATCGACTAAATGTAAGGGGTTGTACTTATTTGTATAATTTGTAGGTAAGAATTAGTACAGCTTCAGATGTATATATTTCTAATGAACTGAGTGATTTAACTATACTGTGGCTGTATATAATTATTAGTTTGTGCTATTATGGACAAATGCAAGGTGCGAAATACATCTGAAAGTAGTAAGCGAGTTGTATAGTTTATGTCTATAAGCCACTAGGATTAGTTAATGAACGACTTATAAAATATTTCACTAACCTTTACTAAAAGAAAATAGTAGAGCAGGGTCTCTTGGGTGAAATCTTAGCTCATTAATAGACGATCCGTGACCAACAAGACTAGCAGGACAACTAGCCATACTAGGACAGAGGATTCGAATTACACCACGTTTACCTGCAGCAGCTACTACTTGCTGATGAGCGGGTAGAAGTGATCCACTGGAAGAGCTGATAGGACCTTGATGAGGATGAAGAGTTGGACGTGGTCGACGACTTTCACAGCAATCAGTCCACCAACTAGATGCTACATTACCACTTGTATCACGCGACCAAGCACAACAATAAAACTCTTCTTTATCTCCAGCAGGATCGGCAAAGGATTGGAGTAGACAAACAGATGACATATCAGAGCTCTGAGTAGATTTATCTTCCAGATCATTCTTCAGACTACATTGATAAACTGTAACCTACATATTATGAGTAAAAGTAAAACCTAGAAATATTAATACTGGAATGAAGAAGTAAAAGGAACTAACGTAAACAAATGGATTAAAAGCGATTGAGTAAATTTAACTTTGTTAATACGAAGCTTACATAGTGACTAGCAACTGTAGCAAAAAGAAGCGGATCAGTTGGTTGACTTCGATTGACTGAATTAAACGCAACACCGAAAACAGATTGGCTATGTGTTTCACGTATGATGCATGTTGGTTTATATTGGAAGTTTGGTACAGCTGCGGTTTCTACTACGTTGGGAAGACTATTCATTAGATTTGTTGGCAAAGAAGTTTGACTGGGATGCTCGATAGTTCTTGGTGATATATTTGGTGAGAGAGAAAAAGAGTGAGGATTACTATTCACTGTTCTTTCTCTCTTATTAGGCGATGCAAAATTATTTGATTGAGTCATATTTTGAGTCTGCACAGAACTATCTGTATACCCATTCATATGTCTAAAAAAAATATATTTAAAATTCAGCTTAATGAAACGAAAAATCTGAAAACTTTTTGATATTTTAGAAACAGTATTGACCACCATTTAGACATATATATGGAATGACAAAGGCTCTAATATTAGCCTGTTAGTCTTTCGAACACAAGCTGAAAATCTGTTAGTGCTACGAAATACTTTTTTGATTTGCGTAATAGCGTCCTAACTACTTTGGGATTAAGAATTATGCCCACTGACATACTTTTGACACATTAACTTTATGGACATTTAACGGTACATTATGTATAGCACTTTAAGATGCCTGTACGAATAAAGTGCCATAATTAGCTTGAAAAATGTTTCCACCAAAACTTATGAAGTCAGTAAACTTTATCTTGTTTTATAGGAATCATGCAGTGATGACTTGGTAGGTACGGCACTACATTTCCGAACAACATAGTATGCTGGGAACCCGTTATACTTAATATTAACACGGAAACCTAGTAGTATCATTACCCCTTGGAAAATTGAAGATTTAAGTTGAGTATGAATTCCTGTACTTAGCAAACGAGCTACATAATGGAAATCACTGGAATTTTAACTGTGTTACAGTCACAGATATTATAATAGTTTCGTCGTTCTTTTACAACTGTAAAAGTGAAAACATAACTTATTATATCAGCAATAGAAGTAGTATTCAACAACATTTAGAATTGCTGGAATGCTACAAAAAGTTTCGAAAGTTTTTATTAAGGTCAACAACGCACTTACTCAAAACCAAGGTTCGACAATAAACAAATAAAGCAATGACAACAAGGTATGCACATAATATATCAGGTATTGGAAAAATCAGTCTACTGGCCGCAAGGAAATTCTTATGCAAACCAATCGTCGATGATAAGTCATCTTACTTACTTACGCCTGCTACCCCCAGTGGAGCATAGGCCGCCGACCAGCATTCTCCAACCCACTCTGTTCTAAGCTTTCCTTACTAATTCTATTCAATTGTTGTTCATCCTTCTCCTACCTGTTTCAATTTCTCGGCTTAATGTGTTCTTTGGTCTTCCTCTTCTCCTATGGCCTTGAAGATCCCAAGTGAGGGCTTACCTTGTGACAGTTGGGTGTTTTCCTCAATGTGTGTCCTATCCACTTCCAGCGCTTCTTCTTTATTTCTTCCTCCACTGGAATATGGTTTATTCACTTTCACAGTAGAATGTTGCTGATAGTGTCTGGCCAACGAATCCGAAGTATTTTGCGTAGACAATTGTTAATAAACACCTGTATCTTCTGGATGATGGCTGTCGTAGTTCTCTAGGTTTCCGCCCGAAACAGTAGAACTGTCTTGACATTTGTATTGAAAATCCTGACTTTGGTGTTGGTTGATAGTTGTTTTGAGTTCCAGATGTTCTTCAATTGTAGATATGTTACTCTTGCTTTGCCGATTTGCACCTTCACATCTGCATCAGATCCACCGTGCACATTAATGATTCTGGCCAGATATGTAAAGGTTTTTACATCCTCCAAAGCTTCTCCGTCGAGTGTGATTTGGTTGGCGTATGTTGTGTTGTATCAGAGTCTTGCTTTTCCATTTGTGTATGTTGAGACCTACTGCTGCTGCTACACTGGTCGTCTTCTCCTGCATTTTTGTTGCGTATGATGGAAGAGCATAGTCCTGTTTTGTGAAGACAGACAAAATGCAGTGTTTTGATAGCCCTGAGCAACAATGCCATTATGTTCGGAATGCGTTTCTTCCCCTCTAAATGGAATTTGTTGATTTTGGACTGGCCTGTTTGAACACCTGAACTAAGGAAAGGGAGTGAAGTAGTCGAACGCGTTGACAACTTCATTTACCTTGGAAGCGTGACCAATCCTAATAAGTTGGTGTCTGACGAAGTCTCTGCACAGATCCACAAAGCTCGTTTGACTTTTGCCAACTCACATCACCTATGGCGAAGACGAGATATCCGTCCATCGATTAAGGGACGAGCATACTGAGCAGCAGTTCCCTCTGTTCTACTTTACGGTTGTGAAACGTGGTCATTAAGAGTAGAAGATACTCGTAAGTTACTAGTATTCGATCACCGATGCCTTAGAAATATTGCTCGCATTTGCTGGGATCACCACGTAAGTAATAGTGAGGTTAGACTCAGGGTATTAGGGAATGATGGTAAATCAGTTGATGATGTTGTGGATCTTCATCGACTGAGATGGTTGGGCAACGTATTATGAATGCCTAACCACCGATTACCACGACGCGCAATGCTGACTAGTGTTGGAGACAGATGAGAAAAAGTTAAGGAAGGCCAAACCAAAACATGGCATCGGTCCTTGAGGTCAATAACTTCTAATCTGAGCCATGTTGGTAGATGCAGACTACTTGGTTGGTGTTCGCGCGACTATCGTAACTAATGGTTGGAGACTGTGTGACATGGCTCAGAATCGATCACAATAGCGTGGATGAATACACTCTCTGTCTTCCCTTAAACTGTAAGATTAAAATTTCTTTATACTTTTCTTTCTAGGAACTAATTCTTCCTGTATTATATCCCTATATACAATCTTTCCTTTATATATTACTACCGTTGAAGTGACTTTCTATGAATTCGGTGTCTATCTCGTTGTGCTAATGAGGTGTGGAAACTTGATGCGATGCATATATGTGCCTGATCCTACGTTGTAGATGGCTGACTGACGAAAACTGAAACAATCGCATTTTGGTTCGAACTTTAAGCTGAAGTTCAGAGAAACTTGAAGACGCTATTACCATAACAAATGGATAAAAGTATTAATCTATAATTTGGGATCTATAAAATCTTAAGGTTACAGAACCAAAGCGAGATAGAAATCTACCATTGATTTTGACCAACTGAGTAATTGTGCATGAAGATTAATAAGAGATGTAAGTGAAGACTGACAGATGGCATTGCCTATAGATTCTGTCTTTAGTCATGTATGTTAATGACTCAAACTACTAAGCTAAATGGTCCGCTGGACCTTTCCAGGAAGCTGTGTCAACAAATGCTAGTCTTGTACGGCACTTTTATTGCCCAGAGCTGTCATAAACTATATTTCCACAGCGCTGAGAAGTTATGTGCAGCATAGAAGTTATTCAGATAGCATTCGTAAAAAATACCTAAGTCATTGAAGCCAACGTTTCCAGTACATATTTATTTAGTTGTGATCACTATGTCCAAGTGCATTATTGGACTTAGACATTACTGACGCTGTCACCAAAGGGTTTGACCAGTTTAGAGACAATGATTATAGAACATGGAATTGTTGAACAACCTCGGTTAGGATGAGCCAGATTTTACATGCGTAAAGCACAACCACTATTAACGTAGTGTTATGCCATAGGTTTTACAAACAAACTAACAACACGGAAGATGGCCTCGGTTGGGATGAAATACTCTGACTTTCTCTATAAGTAGAGTAATCTGACTAATCACAATACAGCTAGCACTCACACTTATCCAAATACATAAAAATCTCGAATATTTAGTCTCTCCCAACGGAGCGAACTCATTTACTGGATATAGTAGGGGACTTCAAAGTTTAAATGTAACGATACATAAAAACTATTCACTAAAGGTTTGAAACCTCAAAATATTTTTGTTATAATACTGTTCATTAGCGATCATTACGTTCACCTCAGCAACTGAAGATGGCAGATTGATTACTCAACGGAAAAGTGTCTAACTGTTTAATTTAAGCCTTTAAAAACAAAGACACTATACTTAGTTATAACGCTATGAAACTGAAGATTTAAAAATATTTGAGTGCAAATCTTAAGTACTCAAACAGAATTGATACAGAGGTTTTGGACTGACACGATAACTGGTATTTCTATGACACACTAACATAAGCTACCTGCTTTATTTTTACCTACTGTATATCTCAAAGTGATTTCTGTAGTCTTGGGTTAGATGTAGTAAACGTTCAGTTTTTTGGCTTGACACATCCATGGAAAAATGCCAAAGATTATGGCTGTCAGGTAGACAAGCAGCCGAGATGTTTATGGGGGCAAGGAAAAATACGACATAAGTCAGATCAATATTTAAAGGGCTACGACCGTGAAGAACTTGTGTTGAATTTATTAATATTAATGTAGAAATAGGCGACGTGCACTAATGACAGATTATTACCGTCCTATTACCTATAAAACGTATTTGTCCGTTCTATTTGCCGCGTCGATGGATGGGAACCGAAGAAAAACAAAGCGGAAGATAAAGAAATGCATGCAGACTTTCGAAAGATATCAGTTTATTTCTTGAGTTCGCAGCACAAGTTCACCAAAGGAAGCACATATCTTAAGCTCCCTGCAATTGTTAACATTTTGTGAGAAATCTGCAACATGCTTATAGTACAACTACAATCGCAAACAAATAAGATATAACATCATTAGTCATGGGTTGTATACCAAGTCGTTCTTTAAAAATACTGTAAAGGATTCAAAACTTAAAACCTCGAGTGAAGTTTTATTTCCAGATATTTTATTTTAGTCACATTACTATTCAAATGCTACCTAGAGAATACTTAAACAGGAGCATATCCTCGAGGAAGAAACGGACGATGGAGTAGGTTATTCAGAAACAATGCACTAAAAACACATTGAAAAGGAATGATGTCCTTGATCCAGAAGAATAAAAAAATGATTGTCTAAACCATCCTAATACGTTTTTAAATTGCAGTGTACCGAAGAACTTAAACATTATATTTCTGTTGTTATTAATAATGATGGTTTCGTCACGTGTCAGATTCGTTTCTTAAGAAAGCTATGGTTCACTTGCTTCCCAGGTTTCATGCACTTAAAACCCAGTTCAGTTACTTTTATCGGGTCAATAAAGCTATATCAAGATAGCTTAAAATATCTTCATGTAATAAGTACTGTAAAGAGCCATTATTGATTTATATTTGAAAACTACACTTGATATGACCTTCGATTTTTATGTCCAAAACAATCTTCAGTCTTCAGTAATAAGGATAGTAGGTTGATGAACCTGTGTTAATCCTGACAGATTTCCTTCCAGTGAAGGTCCAGCTTCTTTTTGAAATTGTTCACTGATGGTGCTGATACCACTTGTTCTGGTAAAGCGTTCCAATCATTGACCACTCGATGAGAAAAACGGGACCCCACCTTTAGTTTATTAGATCGCGGTTTCAGAACCTTCTCGCTATGACCCCGGAGATTATTAGTGCTGGAGGGAGCAAAAAGATAAGACATATTAACACTCAGATCATAATTAAAGATACGAAATGCCAGTATAAGGTCACCTCGCGTCCTACGATAAGATAAGGGGAAAAGATTTAGACGTTTTAAACGCTCATCGTAAGGGAGTTTAGAAAGACCCTTTACTAATTTTGTCCCTACACGCTGGACACGCTCAAGCGATTTAGTATCCTTTATCAGACAAGGGCTAGCTGCTTGGATACAGTATTCTAAGTGTGGCCTTACATAGGTGGGATATAAAATTCGAAACATCTCCTCGTCAAAGCATTTAAATGCTCTGCGAAGCGACCATAGCGCGCGATAGCCTTTGGAAGCAACCGCATTGCAGTGCGTAGTAGTTTTTAAGTCGTGACTTATAATTACTCCTAAGTCTTTGTGCTCATGAACGCGTGGCAGAGATGTACCATTAATGGTATAAAGGTAACTAATATCGTGCCCGATGTGCATGAACACGCTCTTCCTGGAATTAACTTCCAGGCCCCAATCATGAGCCCACCTAACTAATTCGTCTAAATCTGCTTGCAGATAACAACGATCAGTCTCATTTCTTATTGTTCTCCAAATTTTAACATCATCCGCAAACAATAACGTCGACGACTTAAGTAATAAAGGTAGCTCATTAATATAGAGAAGGAAAAGTAAAGGGCCTAAGATGGTGCCTTGGGGTACACCACTTTTGACCGGTTTCCATTCGGATAGCGTTCCATTGACCCTTACTCTCTGTCTGCGGTCACATAAGAAGCTTCCTATCTGTCACGCTCGGTTCATTTGCTGAAAATCTTACGAAATGTGAGCAAGTGGTATTGTGGATTGACTTATTGTAGGAGAAATTGAAATAAAAGAAATGGGATGGTTATAAAGCAAAAGTGGATGACAGGATAAAATATACCGGTGAGTGTTTTTGAGATTTCGAGCATGATTTCTACGGCAGATATAATAGATCATGCACGATTCATAGTAAATATCTTTACAACATAAACTACTTATTCCCTATTTCATCTCGTTGTGTGTCTCACTGAAGGAACATTTGAAGAATGATGGTAATGACTACTTGCTATGTAACTCTAATGCAGTTTTCATTTATTAGGCTAGTTCCGGCAGGGAGTTTCCAAACGCCTTACTTTTAACCGGAGATTTGGTAGATTTTATAATAATGGCTAAGTAACTGACAAACCTATGATAATTACATGCTAAATAGCATATGGCATTAAGCTATCTCGAGTTAATGTCCTTTAACTCACACAAACAACACCATGAATACCCCATTTTAGTTCTTCGAAGTTAGAAGAATACAACAAAAACGGAGTGCTACTTGATCTAACATAAACGAAGTTCAGGATAAAAATATACAACATTATGTTGTTATCTGAATAATACAATATAAAGACGATCTTTACATAAACTTGATGTGAATAAAGATATTACAACCATCACAGCGATCGGAAACAAGAAGATCGGCAGTAACAGTTATCATTCAGGGTTACATGGGGTGCTTGAAGGACCTGTGAAATGGCACTGAACTCCAGCCAAGTCATCTAACAGGCAGGTCATTGGATGATGAACAATCTTCCAATCTTCGTGAAGATCAAGGACAACGGACGCTTAGTATCCAGTCACATGCCATCGACAAGCGTGTGTCGCAGAGGTTGCAATCTGTTTCTCGTACTTATTCTACATCGCTGTAAAAGTCATATCTGAGTTATGCGGTCACCAAACTAGCCGTGATACCTGTATACACCGAAAGGGTAATCCATGCTAAGTAGCAAACACAAGAAGTGACTCCAGCATGAGCTCAGAGTTCACAACATTCCCGCCCAACTCGAGTAGGCTTATGATCATAAGCACAGATAATCTATATTGGTGATCTATATGCTGAATAACCAAAGGAGAATATAAATGCTGCGGCAAAGCAACCGAAATGAAAGACGAACTGGTTGAGTGCGTTGTTAGTGAACGGATGTCAGTTGACGACAATCCATGTCCCAGGAAGTAACGGACGGAAGAAAAGTAGTTTTGAAATTCCTAAACACAAATCTCAACTTGCTCAATCAGTAGTTATAGTCTCATCGAATTCCGGCCAGAATACTGTAGTATTAACAAACGGTGGCAATAAATGACGATATGAAAATTAAAAACAATACTGTTAAGTACACTTCCTTGGCTTATAGGACCCTGAATCAAGTTATGGATACATTTTGGGATAGTATGAAAAATGGATGGATGCTATGAAGAGGAAGTGTAGTGATATTGGTTCTCAACCACAAGATCTTTGAAGCGGAACATACGACCACTGAGAAGATTTACACTCAATATTTAATGCCATGGAAAAAGTCAGAAACGGTGAACGCGTGGACACTTAATCTGTATGGTATGGCTCAGCCACCCAGGAATAGTCACTATATATAAATTGTGCCTTTTCATATTGAGTACATTATCTTTTTCCCAGCTCAAACGTGTTCTTCAGAAGTTCAAAGCTTCTACAGTTACCTCTGTTATCCTTATTACCTATCGAAACAATTTGTAGCTAGCCTTTTATTCGTACCATTAATTGAATGTGTGTCAACTGCGTCTGAAAATCTTTTGTAGAAAGATGCTCACCCAACATGCATTCTATGGTGGCATGACCATATTCAAGCGTATTTAAGGCTATGGGATCAAACAGGTCGACCCGTCACTAACGTGTAGCCCATGAATCACTCATTTGCTATTTTACTGTGGATAAGTTAAAACGAACAAACTTTTATAAGCGGGAACTTATCTATGTAAATTATGTTCACTGTGCATACACAAACACTATTTACGAACAAATGGTTGAACTGAATTGACTGATCTATGATACTATGTTATAATGAGCAGAGAAATCTTATCACATGGACCTCACAAGAGATCAACACAATACATTACATACATGTGTGACTTCAAACTGGACGATATTCACCGCCACTATAAGTAACTACTCATAAACGGAATGAAATCATTTCATATGCATCTGTCAATTGTTTTTATTTGTCTGGTGATTTCCGATTTATGCAACCGCATCCTCCATTGTGACAAGCATGCTTCTACATCCCACCTGTGACAACTTGAAAAGCAAGAAAAATTAGAAAGGATTTTGAAATAATGAATCCATGGTGCATAACAGATGTAGTCTATGGGAATTTTTAAGGATCGAGACGTCGTGTATCATCCTAAAATACACAACATTTACCTTCAGACAATCTTGCACATCTCCTTTAGACTGGAAAGCAGCTTCGTACCTGTCATGTATTTCGGCACGGCGTGTAGGAAATAAGACATGAACATCATGCACTAAAAGTCAACAATAAAAAGCACTCAATAGATAAACCGATGAAATATACAACATTTGACGACAAAATGATATTATGAAAACTCGGTATTATGTGTATTGAGGTGGCCTCCTAAACACTCTTGTGAACCTCCTTGAATACTTACATAAGCTCAGTTTCGACACAAAACTTAGAGGTCACACCCAGAAATCGGTAACGCAACATAGCAGAACGGATTGTAGGCACATCTTTTACTCTTTAAGAGTGGTCAAATGATGGAATTCGTGACCGACTGAGGCGGTCCAAACGACTTTCCCAGAGGCCGTTTAAGGGAAAACTTGACATATTCTTAAGGACTAAAGATAGTATGTCACTGTAATATATATATATATATATGATTGTTAATTACGCATCGAAACTACTGTGTTTAATTTCATTGAATTTATTTTAGTTAGAGTGATTATCAAGAGTGTCGTTTATTTCCAAAATTAATTAATCATCGATGCAAGCAAACATATTTCATCAGGTTAAAGAAAAAGAGCCAAAATATGGCGTTGAATGAATAAAAGGTTGTACAAATGGAAGTGATTTAAAAGAGCTAAAAGTTTAGGGTTGTGTTTTTAATTTAGTAAGAAACCGTGTTTGAATGCCCTAGTTTATCAAAATGTCCTACCCTACTAACAAGGGTAGATTGACGTTATCTCCCATCACTATGTTTGCTGGTCAGTAACGCCATCTCTCCCCCCTTTTGTGATATTGGGCTTTCCTACGTTAGCGGTATGTACGAATGCTGTTTTAACCTTAGCTCTGTGTTTCACACCTTGTTGGAATATACTGTGTCTACTTGTTCCACGTTACAAGTAAATTAGACTGCTAAAGCTTTTGTACTGTGGGTCAGACACCCAATTAGTATATCACACTACTGTAAAGTTAACTAATGGTATAAGTTATAAGATACCGGCCAGATGGTGTGTGGTTTAGAGATGATAAGGACAGATGGATCACAGAATATGAAAGACGAGTTTCGGGTTACAAAACCTATGAGTAAGACAATAAGTGAGTAGGAAAACACATTATTTGAATGCTAGTAAAAATAAAAAACATTTTTAAGCTAGTAGTTTAATTTATTTAGTTATTTGAACACATAAATATTGGTGCAAGGGGAGCACCAGATATATATGCGCCACACAAAAAATGTCATTTCATTTGACCTTGTAAGGGCTATGATACTGCCTGGGTGCCCAGACCGAAGCAGGTCGTTTTCTTAGGAGGTCACACCCGGAGCCTTTGACCTAAAGGCCTGATCCACAAGGTAGTAGAGTATCGTAAGGAGATGGGAAGGACACACAATAATTTAGAATGCTATGAGCCTCTTATGACCAGTTGCAGTTGAGCAGCATCCATATGGTTAGTGCGTTGTTTTTATGGTTACTAGGAAGTGAAAATGTATCTTGCTAAGTGGTCATACATTTGAGGTTAGCGGATGATTCTTTATACTTAGTCAACGATCCTCGGTTATGAGATGTGATAGTCATTGTAAAGGATAATCATGATTCATTGGGTCATGATCCAGGGTATTTCTGCGGCTCAATGTGTGCGACACCTTCAGTAGCTGTGTGGATCGGAAGAAAACCTCAAGAAACATGGTTATTTACTAGTTATAATAAGGGAATACGAAGTACACAACAAAAGGAATAAAGCACGGTGTTAAGACTGCGTCATGTATAATGTCAAATTGCAAAGACTATTTGGGTGTCGGATAATTACATCTTGTGACATGGCCACTAGTTCGAAATTGGTTAGATGCTGGGTGGACTACCGTTTAGTCGATCTCGGTTTAGGTAAGCACCATCGAGCATATGGTGAACTCCAGATTGGTCCATAAATCAGCTTGGGGAAGAATTAAATTGAGTTGGCATCTGACCTGACAGGATATTTTCTGGTAACCTAATCCAGAGGCTTTCGTAGCGCGTGATAAGGAAAGTTGACTTTTATTTGCTTGATGTTCTCGATTTATTTGGTACGAAATCCTGATTCCGAAAATTATAATAACTGTTTTTGGCAAATTTCAAAGTATCACAATTTACTGTACAGACCAGGAAAAAGAAACAACCTGGTTTTGTTGACAAATCTCGAAAGCTAAATAACGAAACAAACCTCGAGTTTCAGGGTCTTCACGTGGTTAGGTCTTGGAAACCAATGCCTTCAAGACTTGTATGGATAGAAGGAATGATTCCCACAACACCTTATATGTGTGCTATGCGAACATTCACAGTCTTAGAAATAAACAACTGAGTTAGGTGTGGTGGTGGATGAGTTATGTCACGATATAATTGTTGTCACATAGACGTGGCTCACCGTAGATATCGACTGTTCCCTAACCACTTCAGGTTTCATCTGTATTACAAGTAGTAGGGTTATAAATCACAAAGGAGGAGGAATAGTGCTCAGTGGCAGAGATCACTTCCGTGTACAGATGATCACATCAGAGACGTATAATAGTGGTGAATGCGAGGTAGTTTGTTGTATAATTAAGTCTAGACACGGATTAATGACTGTAGGGGGAATATACTATAGTTCAAGTTGTCTTGCTGATTACTTCATCTTAAGTCATATCTGTCCTTGGAGTGCAGCTGAATGTTATCTGATAATTAGAGACTTCGACGCGCCGCATATCAACGGGACAGAGATTATAGCTTCTAGTAGATGTTTCGGTAGCAACCTGCTGCCAACCATTATTTTGTGTGCACTTGTGCAATTCTCCGCAAAACTGACAAATATTGACTTAGAACATGAACAGTCATTGATGTACCCTGTCCTTACACACCACTTAGACGATGTCATCGACATTCGACACCTTCCACTAGCAAGTAGTGATCACGCTGTACCCTATTTTAGGTTTCGGACGCATGGTATACAGTACGTATCTGCTTCACCCCGTCCCAATACATGGCGAGTTAACATTCCAGCAATCATAGACTGTAGTGTTTCAACAAACGTGTCGGTCAATCTAGATGGGCCGATCAGTGACGAATGGAATAAGTTGAAAGCCACATTGGAGTCCCTAAGATCCCCACACATCCCATGGTCAGCAAGAAGGCTGTCTTATTACCCTCGATGGATTAACAACGAGACCTAAAATCTGATGGAGCGTAGAAAACACTTCTGGGACTTATTCTTGTCGATGCGCAACGAATTACTTCAGTGTAAATGCCAAAAGATAAGAAATACATTTAAAAAGACCACAGCTAGGCACCTCGCCATGTACGAAAGACAGTTGGCATACCATAGTCGTACTTGCCGAAAAGATTGTTTTCATACATTAAACGGAGAACACAAGGTAGTGATAATACCTCTCCATTACTATTGCACAAAAAATTCAAATGTACTGGCTGAATCAGATCTGGCTATAGCTGAGACTACATCAAACTATTTCAACGGAGTCTATTCTACGGGTGTTGTTAACAATGCTTGTCGTAACCACACCACTGAGCTATCAGCCATAGGACCAGTACATTTGACTGAGGAAACTGTCCTTCAACTGATCATCGACATAAGGCCTAGTAAGATAAAGGACCCTGAAGGATTACACCTACGATTAATGTCGTTCCTAACGGAAATTATTTTAAGACCACTTACAATGTTGTTCAACACGTCAATTTCCCACACACAACTCCCTTGGAATTAGTAAGATGCCTTCGTCAGTCACATATTTAATGCAAGTTAAGTTACTAAGTCACACGGGATTATACAATCTGTTACTTTCTGAGCAACACGGGTTTCGAGGCGAGCATTCATGCTTAACCAACCTACTTACTACGAGAGAGAATGGGACAGCAGCCGAAGATAACGATTTCTCGGTCGAGATGTTCACTGATTTTACGAAACATTTCCGAAAGTTTCTCACTCATGTCTTTAGCAGAAGCCCTAGAGATTCGGAGTAGCATGTAGCAGATAAGAATGGATAAGAAACGTCCCCTGTGGCCGAAGGCAGAGAGTGAAAGTACATGGGTTATTATCTCAGTGGAGGCCGGTCAAAAGTGGTGTACCTCAAGGCACCATCCTAGGTCCCCTACTTTTCCTTCTTTACCTCAATGGATTACCACGAATGTTCAGGTTGTCGATATTATTGCTTGCAGATGATGTCAAAATCTGGAGATCAATAAGAGACGGGGCTGATCATTTTGATCTTCAAGCTGATATGAACGAATAAGTTAGATGGTCCCAATGTTGTAGCTTAAGATTTGGTTCCAGAGTGTGCCCATGCACATCGGTTACGGTAACTGTTACCAGTATACTATCGACGGTACATCTCTCCCATGCGTACAAGAATATAAGTACTTGGAAGGAATAGTGACTCATGACTTGAAAACAACTCCGCATTTCAACGCAGCAGCTGCCAAACTTTCTGGTGCCTGATGTTTACTTAGCCGAGCGTTTAAATGCTTCGACGAGATTTTCAAGTTTTATCTACCATCTACGTATCACCACACTAAGGGTACTGTATCTAGGCAGGCGGTTCGTGTCTTATCAAGGATATTTACTCACTTGGACATATTCAGCGTATGGCAACGAAATTAGTGAGAGACCTTGAAAACTGCATAAAACAAAGAGCGTGATTACGTAAATATATTAGTAAGAATGAGTATAGAGATTTTAATGAGACCACCACCGCATGAGCCAGTCCATGGCGTATGATTAACTGATGCGCGTTTTGTTATTCTTGAGTTCAACAGGGATCAATAATCTGTTCGATATTCAGTGACCCAACTCCCGGATGATTTGGCTAGGGCTTAGTGACATTTCACTGCCCCTACACTTCCTTACGACCAGCGCTAAAAACGCCTAGATATTTCCCCCTTTTCGTATCGTAGAAAGTGAGGTGACTTTGTTTTCGCACTCAGCATATGAAATTACGAGTCGAGTGTCAATATTTCTCATCTTTCCTCTTCCTTCAACAGGGACTACCAACTCGGTAAACATCGTATAGGTAGGCTACCTGTCCACTCACACACGGCTCATATAGACAAACAGGAAGAAGCTCACGCGTTCCAAATTGAAAGCATAAACTGACTATACACGAACGCCGCGAGCTTGCCAAATAAAATGGATGAGCTACGTGAACTTAGCAACGCTAATGATGCCCATCTGATAGGAATATCCGAAACTTGGATAACGTCTCAGTTTACGGACCAGGAGTTAGCAACAACTGGGGTGTCTTTATTTCGCAACGACAGAAAAACAGGAATGGGGGGTGGGGTAGCACTATACATACGGTCATGCCTGGATGCGCACCAACTTCACAACCAAGAGTTTCACAATCTTGATGAGTCAGTATGGTGCTCAGTAAGATTGTCTACCACCTCGAGGTGTCTAGTTGGGGTCGTTTACAGGAAGCCCACTGCCGACATCGAATATGACAAACGTCTGCTGGAAGGATTAACTTGCTCTACGCGTCTCGGATTCTCTCATATCCTGATTCTAGGGGATTTCAATCTCCCTAGAATCAACTTCGTGGAACATACATACATCGGTGGTGCCAACTCTACTGAAGCTCTGTTCTTCAACCTTATCGGCGACCTGGGATTATTTGAAAATGTGAAGTCGGCAACCCGTTGGAGAAACAGTCAGACGCCGTCGCGCTTAGACTGGGTATTCACAAATGAAGAATTCCTAGTTGACGACCTCTCAATCCTGGCTCCCCTGGGGAAAAGTGATCACGCCGTCTTATCATTCAGCTTTGTCAGCAAAACGGAGCTACGATATCCTACTAGCAACAAGCGCTGGAACTTCAAACGGTTGAATGTGTTAGCTTTACAGGACTATCTACAACAGGTGGATTGGGATGTTCACCCTCAACTTGAAGTGGATGCTCATTGGGATTTTTTACTGCACACGATCTTATGTGCTACTGAGCATTCAGTTCCTAAAATGGTCCCAAAAAGCTACAAGCAACCTCCAATCATCAAGAACCGCACTCGTCGTTTGCTAAGCCGCAAAAGGCACTGTTGGGCTGAATATAAACGAACTGATAACAACGGCACGTACAGGCAATACAAACATGTAAGGAACATATGCACAAAGGCAATAAGAGAAGACAGGCTTCAGTTCCAGACCAAGCTTATCGATAGATTCGTCTCCAATCCGAAAAGCTTGTTCAGTTATGCAGCTTCTCTTCGACAAGGCAAAACTGGAGTTTCCCAACTGCTTGGTCCTAATGGCCCGACCAATAACGACAGTGATGTCGCTAACCTTTTGGCTGAACAATACTCCCGGACATTCCAGCTGACCCACATCAGCCATACTAAGGAAAGCTTCACCTGCACCTGTACAGGACTTTCTGAAGTGGACCTGAGTGCTGACCTGGTGCTCCGTAAACTGCAGCACCTAAGAAAAGACACTTCTCCTGGTCCGGACATGGTTCATTCCGCTGTATTGAGGGAAGCAGCTTCAATCCTGGCGACACCACTTAGCGTGATGTTTGCACACTCGCTAAGCAGAGGCAAACTACCGGAAATATGGAAGCTGGCCCACATCACACCAATTTTCAAAGGAGGTCGACGTAGTGAACCCTCAAGCTACCGACCAGTGGCCCTTCTCTTCATACCTTCAAAAATTATGGAATCCCTAGTATTCGACGGCATACTAGAACACTTATCATCCTCAAAGTTCTTCTCACCTCAACAGCATGGTTTCAGAAAAAGTCATTCTTGTATGACCAACCTGCTGACTGCGGTGGATAGATGGACAGCCATCCTTGATCGCAAGGGGAAGGTTGACGTCATCTACCTGGACTTCTCAAAAGCTTTTGATAGGGTCAACCATGCATGTCTTATCAAGAAGCTTGGACGATTGGGTATAGAACCCCCTTTGATTGATTGGCTCTCTTCATACTTAGAGAACCGACACTTTAAGGTCAGGGTTAACTTCACTCTCTCTCAGGCTATGGAATGTCCTAGTGGGGTCCCCCAGGGTTCAATACTAGGACCTCTTCTCTTCTTGATTTATATTAACTATCTTCCTCAACAAGTTTCATCTGACTTATTGCTTTTTGCTGATGATGTGAAACTTTGGAGAGAGATACGTAATCATAATGATATACTAGTTCTTCAGGAGGATCTGACTCGACTTCAAAGTTGGGCAAACGACAACGGACTTACCTTCAACACTTCAAAGTGCAAGGTAGTCCATCTGAGACATGTTGCAGACTATAGTTATAACTTAGGTGACTCCCCTCTAGAAGTTTCCCAAGTTGAAAAAGATTTAGGAGTGTTGTTACTCTACGACCTGAAATCGTATGCGAACTGTGACAAAAACGCCTCTCAAGCAAACCTTGCACTGGTAACATTGAAGCGCATTTTTGGCCAGTTTGACGGTAGAACCTTCCATATAATCTTCAACAGTTTTATTCGTCCCCACTTAGAGTACGGAAACATAGTATTTCCTCCCTCCCTCCAAAAGGATAAGGTCACTCTGGAACGTATACAACGTCGAGCCACGAAATCAGTTCGGGGTCTCAAATTCAAACCTTTTGAAGATCGCCTCAAATCACTTAACCTTTACCCGTTAGAGTACGGGCGTCTTAGAGGTGATCTTTTTATGACTAATAGTATCCTTAATACTTCTGGTCATCCCCTTAAACATCTTAAGCTTAGTCATAACACTAACCTGAGAGGTAACACCCAGAAATTGGAGACCCTACATAGAAGAACAGACTGCAGACACAACTTCTACTCCGTTAGAGTTGTCAAGTGCTGGAATTGGCTGCCGACTGAGCTAGTCCAAGCGACCTCCCAGGAGTCCTTTAAGAGGAAACTTGACTTATTCTTAAGGACTAAGGATAACATATTATTATGATTTACCAAATTCTTTTTTTCCTCTATTATCGTTCATATACCTAGGTTCTTACCTGGAGGTATTGGTGATCCACTGCTACTAGACACGGAAGCCCGTTAAGCGAAAGCTTCTTCTATTCCGTCCTCAACCATTTGAACCATTTGAACCATTTAATAATTTTTGAGGCCATAAAATGAAGGCTCAAAAACAACTATCTAATAAACTCAGAGTGGGGTTCCGTTTTTCTCATCGAGTTTTCAATGACTGGCATGCCTTACTAAAAAAGGGGAACCATCCTCATAAGTGAACATCTTCAAGCAGAATCTGGATCTTTATTGGAAAACAAACTGTAGGGATTAATGCAGGTCCACCAACCTACTTTCCTTACTACTGAAGACTGTAGATACAGGCGGAATGTGAGAAATGTCCTCTATTTACGCCCAAACTAAATACAAAACTACCTAAAAAAGGTGACCAAGAAAGTCTTTGGCTATTTCTGCTTGAACATAAGGGAGGTGTGGTGTTGCTTTAAAATGATCTTAGGGAAACTGGAAAATCATTCACGTTTCCAGCGCGTTACTCACTCTCAAGGTTGTGAGCCGTCATCTTGGTTCCTCCTGTTAGTCTAGTACTTTGCTATATAGAAAACTTCGAACATTGACGTATTACCTTTCTCGAAACTTCGTCTATATTAATCTTCTTCTCAAGATTTGTTTGAAGTGAATATCAGGCTTTCATCAAACAATAAACACTCGATTCACATAATAAAAATGGCGTCAGGTCTTGCTAGATCAAAGCTGATGGTAACTTATATTTGTTCATCCATCTTTATTGTTTAAGAATTTTGTTTTTAGGTCTCCGTGGAACCCCGTGTCACTCATCTATCGTCCTGAGTGTTCCTCCGCAAAATTTAGTCTTTCTGACTACAAGTCTTTTAAGTTAGATTCCACACCAGCAAATGAAACTGAATGCAGTCGTGATGATGCACTTAGATACCTCGAGAGTCTTCACCGTATTCGTAGAATGGAAACGGCATTAGGTAACATGTATAAAGAAAAGCTTATTCGTGGTTTCTGTCATCTATACTCGGGTCAGGTTTGTTTTAATTTTAATCGTATTTCTATGTTTCTGCTCTTTGATTCTTGTTATTATTCTTTAAATAGAATTACCTACTTTATGACTTTCTTGTTGAGACATTAACTCTTCAGACGTGTTATCCATTCCTTACATATACGGAGTGAAATAAATTCGTGTTGGTATTTGCCATTTATTTTCAACAGGATCTTCGGAAGTGTGTTGTGAATAGCCTTTTTAGGTATTGGTGATTGAATACATCCTTTATGACTTACGGACGGATGATTCATCGTGTTATTGCTGTGATCATCTTGCTCATAGAATATTTTGAAAAGCAAAAATAAGTGCTTGTTCATACACATACCTACTGGTATCTGTTTCGACTGTAAGGCAATTTCTAACCATAATATTGTTTGCATAGGGTTGCCACATGCTTTTACAGCTTTTCATGATCTGTTTGTGTTCCTTTCTTCCTTTGAATTCTCTTATTACTTGTGGGTTCTTTCCGACTTGACAATGTAGGGTTTTATGTAAGGAAATTAGGCTGAATCAGCAAACTGAAAAGTTGAGATATTAGAAACCAAACATTTCTATTGGTGTTGATAAAAGCAGGCGACAGAATAGTTATGGTAAAAGTATATTTTTTACAAAATTTAACGCTTGTCCTAATTAAATGAAGTTAAATCTGGCATTCAACAAGTGACTCGAGTCAACTCCGTCGACTGAAACAGATGTGTCAAAATTTTTATTGATTTTAGGGAATTTTTTCAATTAGTCTTTCCTTAACCTACATCTTTTTAGTTCCTTTCAAGTTGACATGAGTTAAATATTCTTCAGGACTGATACACGGTCACCTGCCTCAATCAGTTAGCTTTAACATCAGGTTCATAGTTGTGATGTAAGACAGGTACTTTTCACTGACAAGAAATATATTGCACTATAAAAGATGAAGATATCTTCAAACTATTATATCACTGGATTACAGTGCGAGATGACTTTTTCGAAGGATTGAGTTTATGAGTAATAATACGTTAAAAGATTATCCACAAACTCGGAACAAATTTACACATTACACAAACTTATTGGGGTGATTTCTTGTACTGTGGGATTTACTTCAAGATATCTGCTTTTATCCATACATACATTTATTTTTTAAAAGCATTTTGTGCAGTATTATTAAGTAGTCTTTTAGGGAAAACGAATACATACTAGGCAGTGTTAATTTATCTCGTAGAGTGTTTAATTTATAGGTACGATATACACTTATGTGACCTAAATGAATGTGCTTCATCACGTGAGATCAAAAGGAAGCTTATAGGTATGACTGTTACCACTCTCAAGCCTCAGCACACAAACTTGTAAATTGAAAATGTGAATTTTTTTTGCTTAAAAATATGAAGGCACTTATTTGTTTTCAAGTTTTTTTTGGCAAATAATTGCTCCCAGTTTTTTTCACTTAATCTTTAGGAAGCAGTTGCAGTCGGTATTGAAGCTGCTTTACAGCCAGGCGATACTATTATCACTGCTTATCGCTGCCATGGCTTTACAATGACTCGCGGTGTTCCTATCCACAATATAGTTGCAGAACTCGCAGGAAGGAAGACTGGATGCACAAAAGGTTTAGGGGGCAGTATGCATCTTTACGCGAAAGATTTCTATGGAGGTAATGGCATCGTTGGCGCCCAGGTATATTTGTTTGTTTTCCGTATAATATTTTGACTTCATGATTTCAATTAGGGATTCTTCCTATCATACATCTCAACCTTTATTTTCAGAATAAATGTATTTACGCTATGTATATGTGCTACTTCTTGTCTTTGTATATTGATCACATCAATTATTACTAGTATTAGGACTTAAATATTGGATTTGGATGTAATCCCATCCGACTGGTCACAATCTCTGATTGTCCCAATATATAAAAAGGGGTCAAAATCATCCTGCGATAACCATAGAGGGATTAGTCTGACTAATATAGCATCTAAAATACTAGCCTCAATAATTATCGGGCGCCTAACTAAGACTCGTGAACTGCAAACACGAGAAAATCAGGCTGGCTTCAGAACTGGCCGTTGCTGTATCAACCACATATTCACCATTCGTCAGGTTTTAGAGCACAGAAATGCTTATCGGCGTTCGGCGATGATAGTTTTTCTTGACATGGAAGCAGCATTTGACTCTGTAGACCGAGAGGTTCTGTGGCAGTGTCTGTCATTGAAAGGTGTACCTCAGAAGTACATAAACCTTGTGAAGGCTATTTACTCGAACACTACCAGTCGAGTGAGAGCTTATGGCGTACTGTCATATGATTTTACAACCTCAAGTGGTGTCCGTCAAGGTTGTCCAGTATCCCCACTTTTGTTTAATTTCATTATAGACCTGTTGCTGGAAATAACACTCTCGTCGACTGAATTTTCAGGAATTGATCTTCTACCAGGAGGTTCACTTATCGACTTAGAATACGCAGATGACATAGTCCTGTTTGGTGAAGACGCTGGCAAAATGCAGAGTCTTCTGTTAGAACTGAGTAATAATTCCAGGATGTTTGGGATGCGTTTCTCCCCATCCAAATGTAAATTGTTACTCCAGGACTGGCCTGCGTCAACACCTGAACTAAGAATAGGGAGTGAAGTAGTCGAACGCGTCGACAACTTCACTTATCTTGGAAGTCTGATCAGCCCTAATGGGTTGGTGTCTGACGAAATCTCAGCACGGATTCAAAAAGCTCGTTTGGCTTTTGACAACTTACGTCACCTATGGCGAAGACGAGATATCCGTCTATCAATTAAGGGACGAGTATACTGCGCAGCAGTTCGCTCTGTTCTACTTTACGGCTGTGAAACATGGCCATTAAGAGTAGAAGATACTCGTAGGTTACTAGAATTTGACCACAGATGCCTTAGAAATATTGCTCGCATCTGCTGGGATAACCGGGTAAGTAATAGCGAGGTTAGACGCAGGGTATTAGGGAATGATGGTAAATCAGTTGATGAGATCATGAATCTTCATCGACTGAGATGGTTGGGCCACGTGTTACGTATGCCTGAACACCGATTACCACGACGCGCAATGTTGACCAGTGTAGGGGATGGTCGGAAAAGAGTTAGGGGCGGCCAAACCAAAACATGGCATCAGTGCTTGAAGTCACTAACTTCTAGTCTGAGCCATGTTGGTAAATGCAGACTACCTGGTTGGGGTCCGCGTGACTATCGTAACCAATGGTTGGAGACTCTAGGTGACATGGCTCAGAATCGATCACAATGGCGTAGGTGTATACACTTTTTATCTTCCCTTAAACCTTGAGATTAAAATTGCTTCATAACTTTTTTCCTTCCTATACTATATCCTTATATACAACCTTTCTTTATATATTACCACCACTAAATTAATTACTTCTATGGATCCGGTGTTGATCTTGTTGTGCTAACGAGGTATGGCAACTTGGACCGATGCATATGTGTGCCTGGTCCTATGTTGTAGCTGACTGACTGATATGTATTTGGTGCCTTCTTGTACCAATGCTTATGTGTTCAAATAAATAAATAAGGAATCAGAGTGTTGTATATTTTCTCAGTAAAGCTAGTTTGTACATCGTATTAGCATTTTGTTATGATTTGTGCTTGACAGGCTCCACTGCAAACGAAAAATTATTTCGGTCACTAACGTGTCCGTAACAAAAATTTTATTAGGTAAACTTATCTTCCCATCAGTAGTGTATATACAAAGAAACTAAAAAATCAGGTCAATATGGTGACTAAGTTTCTCAAGCTAAAATATTTGTCGAATAGCCACTTCAGAAGTTTTTTTGAAACTTAGACGTTTCAGGTTGTCTAGTTGTGATTTCATCAGAAACACACTATCATAGGTGCTAGTAGCCTGTAGTGTCGGTCGGTATGTCAAGCCCACATACCTTATCCTAGCTTCTGGACAAGTCGATTTACCTGTCCATCATGAGTCACGTTTTGACCTTGTTAATTATTCACTTATCAAACCTGACTGTTTTTATATGAGGGTATGTGTGTGTACACTTCTTCTATCCATCACATGTGTGTAACTTATTTTTTATCTGACCATAAATATTGATTAACGCTTGATAAAAGCGAGTTGGCTTACACTCCATCTCCAATGCGCGTCATTTTCTTTTCGCTCTCTTCTATCCGCTTCATCCCTCTGATTTCCTGTCTAGATCAATGAATGTACAAAATTTATGTATTCGAAATCCATTCCCGTATTTGACTTATTTAACTTCGTTATTCATCAACGCGGATTAAGTCATGTATTACATACGAGGATAGACAGGATGTATATTTTGACAACAATCATCATACGATCTAATTGGAGTCGAATCTTGGCCTCTATAAGCCAACTGTCTGGAAATTGTTTAGTCTGTCATCTGAGTTCTTTTTGTGTACTTCATAGTTAACGAAACTTCTTCACCGATAGTTCATTTTCCGTCTTCCCTGATTTCGTGACCTCATGCTAGTAGTATTGTATATAACTTTAAGTCTGTCTATAAAACGTATTTCATTGATAGAGTTATTTGGTTTTGAGTACCAAGTTTGGTCATAAGAATTTCTCAATATTTTGTGGTTACAGTATCATAGCTACTAGGTTTATCTCTTGTTTCGCTTTTTTGTAGTTACTATCAACTAGAAAAGTATATTTGTATTCTCTATCTACCTTCCAGGTTCCTTTGGGTGTTGGAATAGCATTACGTATGAAACATCGTGGGGAAAAGTTTGTCTCTGTAACTCTTTATGGAGATGGTGCAGCTAACCAGGGACAGGTGTTTGAGGCCTTTAATATAGCGAAGTTATGGAATCTTCCTGTGATTTTCATTTGTGAAAACAATAAATATGGTATGGGTACATCTGTGCAGCGCTCTTCGGCCAATACTAGTTACTATACTCGTGGAGATTACATTCCTGGATTGTGGGTTCGTCTTCATTTGTTTCCAAGACATGGTTGCACAGTCGTTTTTTATTTAACACTAGTAGCTGTCCTTTGTTTAGTTATAACACACTTATTTTATTTCCACTCTTTTGCATTTTATTGTTACAGCGTAGTTTATGCTTCAGTAGCACTAATTTTAAGTTTTCATTCCTTTTAGTTCAATTTTCTCACGGTACTAGTGTTTTTAAGATCGCCTAGCTGTTCATACTATAATTATTTATTATTATTTATTATTTAAACACATAAATATTGGTACAAAAAGCACCAGATAAATATGCGCCTCACAAATCTCATTTGATCTGTGTGAGGGCTGAGATACTGCCCAGGTGCCCAGACTGAAGCAGGTGGTTTTCTTAGGGGACCACACCCCGAGCCTTTGACCTAAAGGTCTGATCCACAAGGCAGTGGAGCATCGTGAGGAGATGCAGTCCCATGGTAGCCGGTGACCAACAGTAGGTTCATACGCCATTCGTCCCATCAGGATCCTGGAGCCCATGTGCACCATTGGTTTGGAACCAGGGTTTTCCAACTCCCCTAGGTGGACCCTCCATGACCACCAACCCGTTTAAAGCGCCGGACATTCGCTTTTCGTCCTCTCACTTTCGTAAACAACACCCCCGCCACGAGAAGGCAGTGAGTAGGACTTCCCTGGCAGAGGCTATATATTCGCGTGGCCATGTAAGAGCATTTGGAGAGGGAGAGCGGACTCTCCCCACTCTCGGCCGTACCAGGGCATTTGGGGGCTCATACTATAAAGTTTTCACAGTTAAAATGTCTGAGACCTAGCTCTGAAAAATTATTTCGAAGTACTCATAAAGTGATATGTCACGACACACTTGGTAAACTATCAATTTTGTGTTCTCAGTGTAGTTGATCAAACAGTTAATCTACTTACAAAATTTTTTATCATTTGCCAGGTTGATGGTATGGATATACTTACTGTTAGAGAAGCCACACGTTTTGCTGCTGATTGGTGTCGTTCTGACAAAGGACCAATACTGTTAGAAACAGAGACTTATCGTTACCATGGTCATAGTATGAGCGACCCAGGCACTAGTTATCGTACACGTGAAGAAGTTCAGTCGATGAGGCGTGGACGAGATCCTATCGCTTTATTCCAGAAGAGCATTGTAGACAATGGGCTATGTACACAGGATGAGGTTAAGGTAAAGTATTTTTGTGAAAAACAGCTTAAAGGTTTACAAATTTATATGCTCTTAAGAGTTTTGGAAGTTTTTCTTTGACTTGATAGAAGGTTATGTAAGCCCATTATTCAGAAATGTTTACTTAAAATTAAACTGAACATGACGTGATTTAAGTAAACGGTGATGTAATATGATTGTTATAATTAGCGCACATTGTATGTGATGTCGTTGGTTTTGATAGTTCGCACTTTTCTGTTTGTTAAAAATATAACATTTATACTTCGAGAGCGTCGGATTATACCACATAAATATATTACAGCATTGTTGTAAATGAATGTGTTATTTATTTACAGTTTCCCTGAATAGGACTTTTGACTCCACTATCGGCGTTATTTTTTCTGTTTGGGTCCTTACATAAACGTCCTTTCAAATTATTCTGTCAGTCAGTCGGTCAGTCAGTTACAACGTAGGACCAGGCACACATATGCATCGGTCCAAGTTGCCATACCTCGTTAGCACAACAAGATCAACACCGGATCCATAGAAGTAATTAATTTAGTGGTGGTAATATATAAAGAAAGGTTGTATATAAGGATATAGTATAGGAAGGAAAAAAGTTATGAAGCAATTTTAATCTCAAGGTTTAAGGGAAGATAAAAAGTGTATACACCTACGCCATTGTGATCAATTCTGAGCCATGTCACCTAGAGTCTCCAACCATTGGTTACGATAGTCACGCGGACACCAACCAGGTAGTCTGCATCTGCCAACATGGCTTAAACTAGAAGTTAGTGACTTCAAGCACTGATGCCATGTTTTGGTTTGGCCGCCCCTAACTCTTCCGACCATCCCCTACACTGGTCAGCATTGCGCGTCGTGGTAATCGGTGTTCAGGCATACGTAACACGTGGCCCAACCATCTCAGTCGATGAAGATTCATGATCTCATCAACTGATTTACCATCATTCCCTAATACCCTGCGTCTAACCTCGCTATTACTTACCCGGTTATCCCAGCAGATGCGAGCAATATTTCTAAGGCATCTGTGGTCAAATACTAGTAACCTACGAGTATCTTCTACTCTTAATGGCCATGTTTCACAGCCGTAAAGTAGAACAGAGCGAACTGCTGCGCAGTATACTCGTCCCTTAATTGATAGACGGATATCTCGTCTTCGCCATAGGTGACGTAAGTTGTCAAAAGCCAAACGAGCTTTTTGAATCCGTGCTGAGATTTCGTCTGTCAACTTTACTTAATCAGTTCTGTTAGTAGTGAATGTATAGCAAAATGTTGAAAAATGTCACTAGCACTGGTTTCGCAAGTAATTTTCATTTGCCGAATATTAATTCTAGGCATGTACATGGTGTTATGACCAGATGTATGTTGCGTTGTGAAGCAAGTGACAATTATTTTTGAAGTTGTTAAGCTTTTTAGGCTTAAACTAGAACTCCGTATACCGGATGTCTTACTATCGGATACACTATTTACACATATTACTATTTTTATTGGTAAGATGAGATTGTGTAACAGTGTTGTTTGTAAAGTGATATTTTAAACTTTTAGTCTCAGAACAGTAGTTTTTTCCTTAGCAGTTTATGCTTGTAACACGGTCTTGAAAAATATACGTTGCTTATATATGATGAAACCACCTATTATATAATATCAAGCTCAGGTTTAGGGTATTGGGTAAAAGTGGTAAAGGTGCTGATAGAAATATTCATCAACTAAGGTGGTTGAAACGCTATTTTTCCAACGGCTATGGAGAAGTTAAAAGAGATTTAAGGAGGCAAACCAGGAAATTACACTAGTCTGTATTGTAATTGATCATTTGCTTCTATTGTGTAGGATGATGCGGATTCCTTAGTTGGGATCTTCACGTTAGTCGTGATTGATGATTGGAGACCTTTAGTAATTTGCATCAAAATCGGTTGCAGTAGCGCATTCAGTTGTTCTTTTTTCCTGAAAATTTGAGCTAAGTGTTATTCAAAACTTTTCAATACAACGGCTTCACGTTTTACTTTTAAATCATTATCTTTGTATTTAGTTCTCGTCTACTTTTTATTTCAGTATTTCAACCTCTATGGTTACCATCTTATTAACTTTCTATCTTTGCCGATTGACGTATGTCGGCTCCTGCTTTGTCTTCAACTTATGTTCTGTAGTCAGTCATCTACAACGTAAGATCAAGCACATATATGCATCGCACCAAGTTTCCACACCTCATTAGCACAACGAGATGGACACCAAATCCATAGAAGCAGTTATTCCAATGGCAGCAATTTATAAAGGAAGGATTGTATATAGGGATATAATACAGGAAGAATTAGTTCGTAGAAAGAAAAGTATAAAGAAATTTTAATCTTACAGTTTAAGGGAAGACAGAGAGTGTATTCATCCACGCTATTGTGATCGATTCTGAGCCATGTCACCCAGCCTCCAACCATTGGTTACGATGGTCACGCGGACACCAACCAAGTAGTCTTCATCTACCAACATGGCTCAGATTAGAAGTTATTGACCTCAAGGACTGATGCCATGTTTTGGTTTGGCCTTCCTTAACTTTTTCTCATCTGTCTCCAACACTAGTCAGCATTGCGCGTCGTGGTAATCGGTGGTTAGGCATTCATAATACGTTGCCCAACCATCTCAGTCGATAAAGATTCATGATCTCATCAACTGATTTACCATCATTCCCTAATACCCTGAGTCTAACCTCGCTATTACTTACCCGGTTATCCCAGCAGATGCGAGCAATATTTCTAAGGCATCTGTGGTCAAATACTAGTAACCTACGAGTATCTTCTACTCTTAATGGCCATGTTTCACAGCCGTAAAGTAGAACAGAGCGAACTGCTGCGCAGTATACTCGTCCCTTAATCGATGGACGGATAACTCGCCTTCGCCAGAAGTTAGGATCCATAGATGACTAAGTAAAAATCCACCTAATAATTCTTTCTCATTCTTTATAACAGAAGTAGTTTTTAATCAGTATTATGTTAACTGTATTATATTTTTTAATTCGTTTGTAGGAGATCGAAAAAAGGGTCCGAATTGAAGTAGATAAAGAAGTAGAGAAGGCGATGAGCGACTCAGAACCACCACTAGAGACGATGTTTGGAAATATTTATCATGGGATACCTCCAAACTACAAGATTCGAGGTTGCGATCTAAAAACTTGGGGTTCACCATTTGTCACTAAGTGGTGAGGTAGCTTCACGTTTTCTGAATTTTGAAGAAGCTGGTTATTATATACTATCTAATTTATTAGTCAGGCTTTTAGTATTTTCTAAGGTACGAATAATCACAAATATTTGATCCTTTCATAACAGCCTGTGTACCTATAAATAATTTTATAACTTATATCCTCTAAAATACAAACTTATACTATAATGATGAGTTCATCATCCGTATTTTGCGGTCTAGGATGTTTTTTTGTAGGGGATAAATCAATGTTTTACTTATATTATTAAATTATTCCAGTGTATATAAGCCCGAAATGCAACAAATCTATGCAAAGTATAAACTTACAAAATTTTCCATTACAATAATACCATTTAGTAAGGTATAGTTTCGTTAAGTCTTTGATCAGGGATCAGGTGCATATTACTTCTTCAACAACATCTACATACATGCTGTACACTGAATAATTTTTTCCTGGTTAGCGTTTTTTTAAGCGAGTTAGTTTTCTGTGGGATGAGGTCGCTAACTCCATGCCCAACCCTCTTCTTCTATTCGCGCTTGGGACCGGCAGTAACCCCCGGAGGGGCTACAGGCGGAGTTATGCTGTACACTGAGGGCTAGTTAAATTATATTTTCTTTATAGTTTATTTAGGCCTGATACCCCTCCGACGAGAAATCTCTTGTCAACTCTGTCACGGGCTCTGCTTCCCAGTTTTCAGTAAGTTGCATTCATGGTCCTGACGTCTGCTTCCAGTTTCCTGTGCCATGTGTTCTTCAGTTTGTCTCTTTTCCTTTGCCCTTGAACATCTCAAGTTAGACATGGCTTTGTAATCCAGTGTGGGAAGTTCTGCCTCTGCTTTTCCGATTCGTGCCTTAACATCTGAGTCAAATCCATCTTGTTTACCGTTATTTCTGTTCAGCTATAAAAAGCATCCTATCTCTTCCAGAGCTGCACATTCAATTGTAATTTGGTTGGCACTCAATGTGCTGTATTTCAGGATCTTGATTCTCTCCTTGTGAGTGTTGAGGCCTATTCCTATGGAAGCTGCTGCTGCGTCCAAGGTGTCCATTGTATTCCATGTTCTCCTTGATATATAGGAGAGTTCGTAATCCTGTCAACAACTGGCAGCAGGAGAAAAGTGTTGAGAAGATTCTACAAAGCTTTTTTATCTACACTGTCAAATGCTTTTCCATAATCAGAAAACTCAATGGATAAAGGTGAATTTCAGTTAATGGACCGATAGTGATCAGTAACCTTGCAATTCGATCTCCTCTTCGGCTTTTTTCTACTATTTTCTTATTGTTTTTTCTATCTTGAATCTTTTTCCGAGTGTCGATAGAGACCCACTATTTAAGATGGTGCATCGTGGGACCTATCATCTGGTATGTTCAACTTATTTTTCTTTTTATTCTCTTTCCAATTGTTTTTCATAGTGATTTACTCTTATTGTAGTAGATCTTGTGGGGCTCGGAACTTGTAAATGAGAGCTATTTAAAATTTGCTGAGATAAGTTATACTCTCATATATTCGAATGATCCGCCCACTGTTGCACATTATTCGAATATTCCATTTACCTAACTTAAAAAGTACTCTGATTTGAGGAAGAGATCCAGTCACGCGGCTGTTGGAAACTCGGTTTTCTCCATCATAGTTCCTGGCTGTACTCCCACTGAAGTTTTAATATGGGTTAATTTGTTTATTTTTAGCTGGGAATGTGTTTGGTGACACTATGTTCAACCTTCCTCATCCGAGTTTGGGACCGGCCCTAACTGTTGAAGTATTTCTTGTGGTGTTCAGGTATTTTAAATTTTACGCTGACAATAACGTGAGTCGAAAACCTGACGACAGTGGGTCGCAAGAGTACGTATGATGCTATTCGAACTACTTTCATAAGATAAGCGTAGTCGTAAACTGAATGCTGAGCATAAATACAGTGTAAAATCCCTTTCTTATTGCTGTTATTGAAGCTCCGAAAATGTCTTTAATTTTCATTTAGTAGACACAGGTGAAATAAAGACTCGTTAGCTGTTTTATCAGCATTTCAAAAATAGCGCAATAGATTACACTTATTTATAGGGTCGTATTATTTTCCACATATAAACATATGTAATCTATAACTTTTAAACCACAGTCTTCTGAAAATAGAAGTATTAAGTAATAATGATAGTTTTGGTAGACCTAGTACTGTAAAACATATGTTATCTAAACTCTCCATCGTCAGTGTCTGTCAAAGAAGTATGCCAACGATTTAGAAGTACAGTCACCGAGCACTACTAATCAAGTTAGATTTTATGTCAACCTCGAGTGTTGTTCGTCAGAGCTATTTTCTTTCCCCACTTTCATCAAATTCATTTATAGAAATTGTTTTGAAGAAAATACTTTCATTGTCTGACTATCCAAGGGTTAAGCTCCATCCAAAGGGGCTATAGTTCTGTTGGATGGAAACTGAGAAAATCTAAGACTCTTCAGACTAATAAAAGAAACCGGGATTAAGAAGTCAACTGTAAGTGAGACAATCTCGGAAAAAGACGGGACCCCTATCTGCTCTCAACCCAAACGTTTAGAACGATGGGCAGAGCACTTTAAGGAGCAGTTCAGCTGGCCTTCAGCTACTGCACAACTACCCACTATTCCCAGAAAACCTGAATGGAGCATTGAAGTAGGCCCCCCGACCCTACTTGAAGTTCAAAAGGCTATAAGTAATCTGAAACGAGGAAGAGCAGCTGGTCCAGATGGATTGGCTCCAGAGGTCTTTAAATATGGTGGTCCAATTTTAGCGATTAGGTTGACTAATATTCTGGCTAAAATCTGGGAGTTGGATGTAATCCCATCCGACTGGTCACAATCACTTATTGTCCCAATATATAAGAAGGGGCCAAAATCATCCTGTGATAACCATAGAGGGATTAGTCTGACTAACATAGTATCTAAAATACTAGCCTCAATAATTATCGGGCGCCTAACTAAGACTCGTGAACTGCAAACACGAGAAAATCAGGCTGGCTTCAGAACTGGCCGTTGCTGTATCAACCACATATTCACCATTCGTCAGGTTTTAGAGCACAGAAATGCTTATCGGCGTTCGGCGATGATAGTTTTTCTTGACATGGAAGCAGCATTTGACTCTGTAGACCGAGAGGTTCTGTGGCAGTGTCTGTCATTGAAAGGTGTACCTCAGAAGTACATAAACCTTGTGAAGGCTCTTTACTCGAACACTACCAGTCGAGTGAGAGCTTATGGCGTACTGCCATATGATTTTACAACCCTCAGTGGTGTCCGTCAAGGGTGTCCAGTATCCCCACTTTTGTTTAATTTTCATATAGACCCTGTGCTGGAAAATACACTCGTCGACTGAATTTTCAGGAATTGATCTTCTACCAGGAGGTTCACTTATCGACTTAGAATACGCAGATGACATAGTCCTGTTTGGTGAAGACGCTGACAAAATGATGGAATGATGGTAAATCAGTTGATGAGATCATGAATCTTCGTCGACTGAGATGGTTAGGCCACGTGTTACGTATGCCTGAACACCGATTACCACGACGCGCTATGCTGACTAGTGTAGGGGATGGTTGGAAAAGAGTTAGGGGCGGCCAAACCAAAACATGGCATCAGTGCTTGAAGTCACTAACTTCTAGTTTAAGCCATGTTGGCAGATGCAGACTACCTGGTTGGTGTCCGCGTGACTATCGTAACCAATGGTTGGAGACTCTAGGTGACATGGCTCAGAATCGATCACAATGGCGTAGGTGTATACACTTTTTATCTTCCCTTAAACCTTGAGATTAAAATTGCTTCATAACTTTTTTCCTTCCTATACTATATCCTCATATACAACCTTTCTTTATATATTACCACCACTAAATTAATTACTTCTATGGATCCGGTGTTGATCTTGTTGTGCTAACGAGGTATGGCAACTTGGACCGATGCATATATGTGCCTGGTCCTACGTTGTAGTTGACTGACTGACTGACTCTTATTGTAGTAGATTTGTAAGGCTTGGAGATTGTTTTTGAGAGCTTTCTCGAACCTGTTATCGTCAGGGACAGTGGTTTCGTGGCTTCCACTCCGAGTAGTCATTACTCCTCTATGTGACGATCATTCAACTCCCAGAGGAAATTTATTTGTTTTGTCTGGTCAGCAATTTTGTAGCTGTGTTGTTGTTTGCGAGCTAAGTTTTCCAAATATACAGTGAATTCTGCATTACATGGGCTTTAAACTGATATTAGCTCCATAGGAGCTCTAGCCAGAGTTTATGTTTTTGACATCTGATTTAATTTGGCGTTTTCCGTTGTCATAACTGTTTGACTTTCCAAGGAATTAGAAACGGTCCTAGAGATTTTCTGTTTTAGTGTGTTCTATGCGCTGTATTAGCTAAAGGAAAATGCATAGCCATGGAATTTCAGAAGTTCGAAAACGTCACTAAATGATATTCAGATGTAATTGTACTCAGAATCTTGACTCAACGCTTTCGGAAATTAGATTCACCTTAGTTTTCCATTTTTATACTAAAAGTATGATGATACATGTGTATGAGTCAAACAGATGAAGATGGATAACAGAAACCAGATTTTACTATCAGAGTCTGAAATGTTGAGTTAGCTATACTTTTAATCATGTACCTTCGGTGGTTTTATATTACATTCCCATTCTATTGTAATGATGTTTTCACTATCGAATTCCAATTGAAATTTTCGAGGGCAGATTATTGAAACTTATAGTGTTTAAGAATAAGAAAGATTGGTTCAGTGAAGAGTTCGCTTTTCTGTGGATTCATTTTCAAAGCTATACAATCGTAAATATATACTTATTTTTCCAAAATGATAATAATTACAATAACAGTGACAATTAAACTCTGCTAAATATTGGTTACAGTGAGGAATTTGTGGTGTAATATTTGTATGCATTCCCTACATGATATTACTGACTTCACTAATTACATTAAAAATGTGTATGTAACTGACAAACTCATTTTTTCTCTCTATGTCGTATCACTGTTCACTAATGTTCCACTCACAAAGACCATCAGTTTTATCTGCAAATACACGAAAGATAATGAGATTAGATCGGAATTCCGAAGTCTTATTTGAAGGAATTACTAATGCGATGCACTTGTAATATACAGTTTACACTCAACTACGTAATTCATAAGCAAAAGGATGACATAGCAATGGGATCCCCCCTTGGTTCATTACGAGCAGATTATTTCATGGCCAGTCGAGAAAACAATCAACTTAGAACGAATAATGACAAGTTCCGCTTGTGTACAAGGTACGTGGATGACGTTTTTATCATTGGTGACAATAAATATGATATGAATCGTCTAAAGACATTTAAAAACTGCCTCTAGGCAATAAATTTCGCACTTGACATTGGAAACAAATAGATTGTTCACTTTCTAGACTTTAAAATGTCAAGAAAAAATGACGGAACTCTAAGATGATTCCATCTAAAGGAAAATACTTTTGAAATGGCCAGCTATCATGTCTTCATATCTGGGTCCCCACTAACTGGAGGGGAAGCTTAATTATATTCCTCGCTACACGAATACGAAGAATTTGTAGTCCCAGGTCATAGATAACAAGCTGAGCTTTTTTAAAAAATATTGAAAACGGGTATCCTTTGATAATTATTGACGAGAATATAAAACTCAAGTCACCTAAAGCACAAGTAACCTCCGTAGGAAAAAACACTATATGAACATCGATTACAAACGTGGTACTGTGGTGTGGGCTACTTATATTGACATAAGTAGTATATATCGTGAGTCAGGAATAGAATATATGGCAGCAGAAGATGGAGAAGGGAAGAGCAGAAACAGAAAGCAATTGGTGTGGAAATCCAGGAACAGTGAAGCCTGAGACAATCGATGAATATATTGCAAATGAAGTATCAGAGTATGGTTTTTCTATTTTACCAAGCAACTTTGTAATTTGTGCTAAATACATAATCGGTTGTCCTCACCTGTGTTCTCCTTCACTACAATACAGCTTCAGATGTCCAGAAGAGGAGAATTTTGAACTCTCTCAATATAATATTCCTTACAACAACTTTGTGAATAGTGTTCTCCAGTTGATCAATGTTCACCAATAATTTTAAGGATAAATGATCTTATTTGACCAATTCTATGTGTGTTTATCAATTTACCGGTTTATGTAGAGCCAGTTATATAGGTCGTTCGATGCGTATTTTATCCAGAAGTATTCGAAAACATGACCCAGCTTGGCTGAAAAAAGGTATCAATGGCTCAATAAGGAGTTCAATAATCGAACAACTCGTGGACATAGGTTATTCAATCAAAGCGGATTCTGCTTTCAAAATAATCTACAAGGTAAGTAAAAAGCTGTCAAAGGCAGTTATATCCCATCTTCTTAGCATTGCTGAAGGGCAAGCTATACTTCTGGAAAAACCAGAATTATGCGTCTAAAAGAAACTGGCACCATGGTCTTAGTCTCTTTATACTTTTTTCCCTTCATGTGTTTCTTCTGGATTATTACTTACATATTCTATTGATATGAGGGTACTGATTAATATCCCTGAGGCCAATAACCTATGGCGTAAAAATGATGATACTCCTGATAACAGGTCGTCTCAATCTTAACTTTTTATCTTATCACGTTGAGCCTTCCATTTCCAATAATTTTTGTATCTGTCTTCATCATAAATATATAAGCCCTCGAAAACAAGATTATTTTTCAGTTTCCCCGATAAAAAGTTTTATACCTTTGTTTATCTTACCTCACTGTTACCAAGTTTAGCAGAGTCTAATTATCAACATTATTGTAATCATTATCATTTTGCAAAAATAAGTATATATTTACGATTGTACAGCTTTGAAAATGAATCCACAGAAAAGCGAACTTTTCTCTGAACCAATCTTTTTCATTTTGTCTCAATGAGTATATTCCGTTTATTATAGCGTTTAAACTAAGTTTTAGTTTTATTTTGCCAAGTTTATGTGCTCTTTAATACTGTTTTTCAGTCTTATCTTCTTTTCTAACGGTTTTAAATTTCCTGACTGCTTTAGCACATAGCTTTTTAAAACCGTGAAAGATTGATTAACAAAGAACTTATGAATAACAGCTACTACTCAGGCTTTCTTAAGTAACGCTGTTTTTTATTTATAAGATAAGTAGAGAACGGAATTCAGTGCTATGGATCTAGAACTTTGAATAACGAATGAATCAGTTCCATTTAAATCTGTTTTATGATAGAGAGAGTCTAAGGAGACGAATAATGTTCAGACGTAGGTCTCTGCAAAATAAAAACTTTTACTTATGAGTATGTTAAACACAAGCCCATGATTTTGTTATTAGTCCTTCCTGATAATGAATAATCGTGAAAATGTTTAGTCGAAAGTGTCAAAACCGATATTCGTCTACAAATTAACTTGGTAGATTGTTTATGCTAAAGCTTTGGCCATAAAAAATAATACGACATCATAAAGAGCAATTAAGAGAAATATTGAAGAGAAAAAAGAGGTAGTCACTTAAGATATGATGAATGCGCTTTTATCACTTCCTTTCATTCATTCTTACTATCATTGCTACCTCATTATTTCGAATCCTTTGCTATTCACCTTGTTAATTTCATCTCGTCGTACTGGTGTGGTTTGATGAGTTGAATCAGGATTTACGTTTATCATAACTTTCTTTAAATAAACGATATTACAAGAGAGTGGTCACCAGTGGCTTCGGTTCCAACTGGCATCTCGTCTGAACTCAAACGTCCTTATTGTGCTATTGTACCTAGATACGTCATATGACCTCAGAATTAGTTACTTGGTAATACAATAACTACCAGCGGTCCTTCAGACAGTGATGGTTGAACTTGGACAGTTGTTGAACATAAGCTCTTAGTGACCAGTTTATACAAGTGTTGCGGTGAAGAATTTTAAACTGGTTGATAAAACTAAAATAAAGATATGATATAGTTATGTGTGGCGTATATCAAATTAAGTTATCTTAATGATCTGTTTGGTTCCTCACATCCAAACTTGCGCAAATACTTATGAGACCAAACCTTACATGTTTCCAGTGTTTCTCCATAATTTATACTAAGCTCACGAAGTACTACCTTACATTGATCCCCAACCAATTAGTTGCTAATTTTAAGACTAGCATGTTTTACTATACTGAGATCAGATCTCAGTCAGTCTGTCACAACGTAGGACTTCGTACGTACGTACATCTGTTCGAGTTGCCATACCACATTAACACAGAGATGCAGTTGTCGATTCAAATCCCATAGTGGTAGAAGTAGTAAGAGTTTAAGCAGTAATCGGAAAGATTAGGGGTTGAAGATGTTATTCAAGGAGTATAATCCAGTGAAATAAATTTGGAAAGAGAAAAAAGATAGGGACATGAAGAATTCAGAAGATTAGAATTTGGCAGAAAACAAAGAGTGGATACACCTTCGCCATTGCAAACGATTTCGAGTCATGTCATTCAAGGTCTCTAACCATTGATTGCTATCATCTCGCGAATCCCAACCAGGTAATCTACACCTACCAACATGGCTCAATCCACTAGTCAGTGACTTCATGGATTTTTGGCACGTTTTGGTCTGGCCGCCTCTAGCTTTCTTCCAACCTACGCCTACACCATAAAGCATTGCACGTCGGGGCAGTCGGTGGTTGGGCATACGCAACACATGTCCCAGCCATCTCAACTGATGAAGTTTCACTACTTCATCAGTGGATTTTCCATCATTACCTAGTACCCGTTTCCTAACAACTGCATTACTTACCCGGTGGTCCCAGGATGTACGAGCAATGCTTCGAAGACACCTATGATCGAATACTAGTAGCCCACGAATATCCTCTACTCTTATCGGCCATGTTTCACTGCCATAAAGTAGGACGGAACGAACTGCTGCACAGTAAACCCGTCCTTTGGTTGCTAGACGGATATCTCGCCTACGCCATAAATGACGCAAGTTGGAGAAAGCTAGACGAGCCTTCTGCATCTGTGCTGAGATTTCGTCACCTGCTCTTCACGAGCTTTGGTTAGGCGTCGAAGTATTATTGAAGCCAATATTTTAGACACTATATTAGTCAAACCGATTCCTCTGTGATTGTCACAAGAAAACTTTTGTCCTTTCTTATAGACTGGTACAATCAGTGATTGGGACCAGTCAGATGGAATTACGTCCAGTTCCCAGACTCTACCTAAGACCTCAGTCAATCTCGCTGCTGGTACTGGACCGCCATCCTTAAAAATCTCAGGGGTAAACCTGTCAGGCCGTTCTGCTCTCTATCGCTTCAGATTTCCTATAGCTTTTTCAACCTCGTAAAGAGTTGGAGGAATTACATCAACTTGCCATTCAGACCGACTGGGGATCGTGGGAAACCGAAGTGTAGCTGAAGGCCAGTTGAATTGATCCTTGAAGGGTTCTGCCCATCGATCCAATCTCCTGGATTGAGAATGAATGATATGTCCATCTTTTTCCGAGATAGTTTCGCTGACACTTGGGTTCCTAAAACCGGTTTCTTTAACAAGTCTGAACAGTTGTCTGCTGTCGCCTATTGCTGCTGCCTTTTCCATCTCTCTTGCTTTCGCTACCTATTACTGTTCGCGATCTTTGCATAAGCTTCTTATTAGCCTTCGCTTAAGCTGACTCCGCTTTTCGTTATGTTCAGAACCAGATGGGATGAGTTTTCGAGCATCTATCAGTGCGGTAGGTACTGCTGAGATCCATTGTTTACCTTACTAGCAGATATCACTGCTGTTTCCACAGCTTTTCGGATGTCATTCCACGCTGCCTCGGGGTGGGCACAACTTACATGGCTGTCTAACTGTTTTTCTAGTTGTTCCTGAAATATATTCTCAGCTTGCCTATCATTAAGTAGAACCCTAAGAGGTTTCCCTGCAGTATCTTTTCTACGTCTAGTTAGACGCAGACAGATAAGTGCTCGCACTAGAGCATGATCTGAATCTAAGCATTTGCTCCAGAATGAGCAACAGTCTTCTATTGAGCCTCTCCATCGTGGCTGATAGCGATGTGATCTAGTTGGGTCCAGCGTTGAGACGAATTCGGGGGTCGCCATGTCAAAAGATGTTCTTCCTTGTGCTTAAAGTTATTATTTGCAAGAAACAGGCGGTTATCTGAGCACAGCTGCAACAGACGGTCGCTATTATCTGTTCTTTCAGCCACGACACCATAAGATCCACCCAGGTGTCTTTTCCTTTCGCTTAGTTTATCTACTTGAGCATTAAAGTCACCAGCCACTATTACTTTATCAGAGCGCCTAGCTTTTCGGAGGTTGGAATTTTTTTGTAAAACTCATCTTTCACATCTGAGTTTCAGTCCTTGGCAACGTTGAGTGTCCCTATCTTTCCGAGTCCTTACTGTTCCGTTTAGTCGGACAGCGCACAGACGGATCCAGTCTAAAAGAGTTAGTTCTGCCCTAGGACTTAATGCTATATCTACGCCAGCAAGGCCACGAGAAGCAGCATCAGGGCTTCCAGATACACGAGTTGGTTTTTTATTATGACATGGTGAAGTCAAACGAATAACGCTACTCGGATCTTGTATGCGCGTTTCGGAGGTGCAGGACACATCGATTATGTGAGATTCTAAAGTCCTAGCTAAGGAAGTCTGTTGTCCTATTTGGCACAATTTTCGGACGTTAAAGGTTCCTACATGTATTTTAGAGTGTGGTTTCAAGAGACCGAGAATAATGTTCCGTGTACTCGAATCGTTTGCCCTAGCGGTGCGAGGTGATAAAAGAACGTGAGAAGGGTTAATCGTGGAGATAAGAGAGTTATTAGGAGGTGTAGGAAGGATTTGAATGTGACCAACTTGGTCTCGTGTGCAGTTACTAGTATGAGGTCTAATATCACTTCCCGGCTACCCACACCGTGGAAGGGTATTTCTTGAGGAGCCTGAAAATGAAGTTGGATTAATGTTGGCCTTAACGACCTGGGAGCGTGACCGCAGATTCCAAGGGACAACTGCTTGAGTCCGGTCACGCACGGCCTTTTCGTGGTGGATTTTTGACGTGTTAGCTCCGTTCTTCGAAGGGCCTTACCGCCGGAGATGAAAATCCGTGAGGTAAGGTGAGGCGTGACATTTTATGGTCGCCCTTTCCTAACCCCTTCCTTTTAAGAAGGCAGCATCGCTGTTATACTGGTTGTTTGAAGGGAACACCTTACTGCCGTAACACCTCTGTACAATCAGCAGTACGATTTCGCCCTCAGACCTTCAGTTACTGCTTTTAGTCTTACCGTTCTCCAATCGAAATGCCTGGCATGGTAAAACCTACAGGAACATACGTTCCAGCCAATATAGCTCGGTTGGGTCATCACGAAAGGCAAGCCCGACCACCACGTCAAGGCAGCGGCTACGGTCGGGTCTGGATACTTGAATCTGAGCAATTTTTTACGTGACGATTTTACTCAGGTACCTTGTAATTCCTTACTTTCAGTCGTCAGAATGTTATGATAACGGGCTGGATAGGAATGATCATGATTGGTTAACTTTCTAGCATCAATGATGGTCTCGAGCAATATAGCATTCTTCGTAGTTTCCAAGGTGTTGGTAAACTTCTCAGGACCACCCTTTACAAACGAATCCATGGAGAAGTTTATTCCAACAAAACACAGATCTACTTGCTAGATATTTTTTCAGACCATTGTCCGGATATTATGAAAACGGTCTGTATTTCTAACGTATCTGGTGACAGATGTATACACATTTGCACGTAATACCTAGATATTTCTATAGTTACTACAATAGTGTAGTTTCAGAGTGATGAAGTGCTAAGTTTACCTAATCCCCTAGATATTTACAATGAGTTTTATCACTACATTCCTTCAGTATTTGGCAAGCGCTGTGTCAGGTCTGTTAACTTGGGTGTTTTCTGAAATTTAGTACTTGAATTTACTTTTAAATCATTACGTCGTTAGTTGCGTCAATTTATACCGGAAGGAAATTGAAGCCGATATTACTAATACAACAAGTCAATAGATTTTTTATTCTAAGTATTTTTTCAGCGTTCTAGATAACTGTGGATATTGTAGGTCGAGATTTACATGCTATTCGGTTTTTATTGATATTAGGCCTCTTGAGGCTCATTTATTGCAATAGGGGGAGTAGTTTCCGCCGATTCTGTGGATGGTATTACTTTATATAGTGATAATGTATCGCGATACTCTTTAAAAGATTTGGAGTATCGCTTTCACTTTAAATTACATGTAGAATAATCCTAGCAAGATTTGTGAATCTATTTGTGAACCAATTCTTTCCTTCAGATTCTGATAGTGTTTATTTCATGAGTTTAAGTTGTAGTAGCGCAGGTGTATTTTGCTGAACCTGACTTTAAAACGCTGGCAATTGTACATTATCAGTTCGCTTATGTTCACCAGGAATGTTTAAGAAGATTTCACATTCTTCTTTCAACTGTTAGTTCTCTTTATGGGTTTTTGGATTTGGTTTACTGTTCCACTAAACTTTTTGCTTCATATTCGCAGTTTTTTCTAGTCATATAGTCCATTGTGATTTTTATTTTGCCGTTAAACCAAAGTGTTGTCCGTAAACAAGAAGTTTGTACATCAGCGAAGCCAGAAACCATAGGATCCATTTCATTAGTAACCGTGGCAACAAAGTTCGTAATGTCAGCGTCTGATAAGGAAACGGGGATACTTATAGAAAATCTCTACCTGATTGGATGAGATGGTTTCAGTTTTAAAACAGTGAATATAGAATGTCTTATATACTCAGAAGGAGCAGCTTATATTAAGTTGCGAAGCGCCGGAAATTTAAATTTTCTACACATTGGAACTTTACAAATATATCATTAAATTTGTGATTGTGTCAAATCCTTTTTTTTGTAGTAAATAAATTCGAAACATCAGATATTGTTCAGTGATTAAACGCTATTAGCAAAAATCTAATTCACATCATTTATTATTCCACAGATTCGAGATTCAAGCTTACCTAGGTTTTTTACGTAGTGTCGAAGATTGCTATTAATTTACTACTACACTGTCTTGTCTTATGTATCCTAGAGTATGCGTATTGGATTCAAACATCAACGTCATGCTCTAACCCTAGAAATCGAATAAACTGTGTATTTAAGAAATTATTTGAAAGTTGACTACCCCAGGTTTTTGAAGGTATTTATTTATACTAGCATATTTAACAAAATTATTAAAGTTTTTTTAACCAGGAAGAAATCTTCGTTAATTCAATAAATTAAAATACCCAAATCTACTTAGGTCAACTTAAAACCTGAGATTATGCAAATATCATATTTCACCAGATTTTTGTATAGGGGTATATCAACAGTTAAGTAATTAAGATTCACAGCAAAATAATCTAATCGGTCAACCGACAACACAACTATCTACATTCAATGTTTGCTGACCTCACATTTTTTTGAATGACATAAATCTCTATTTGACTAATCAAAACTAAGTTATAACAGTATCTTTTACAATTAATGGACAAATTTACTGGTTATTTGGTCAGATGATCATGCTTTATAATTTGTGACTATAAATACTCTTAATAATTATAAGATGATGTAGAATTTTGGAAAATGTCACCACAAGAATAGATATTTAGGTTAGCAATATTATGGTAGGCATCTTTAACCAGTGAAATTATGGATCATTAACTGAAAAGAGGGTGTTCCGCACACATTTGCAGAAGTTTATGGCCAAAGAGATTCTTGTTGAAGCAGGAATTAACACATTAGAAAAAAATCAGATATTTTATTTAAATAAAGTGTTTTTTAAGGTAGTTGAGAGAGTATAACTAATCAAGTGGACTGGCGACCAACGAATTCACTAAAATTTAACACAAAATGAAATATACCTATGTACCGGACAAATTTACATCAGAATCCCTACACCACAGTCGTATGATTGACGGTAGAAATTTGCGGAGCTGACTGTAAGATGGTGCCAATCTATTCTTCTGAACATTCTTTCACATTTAGAGTCTCTATGATCAAGATTATTGCACATATTTAAATCGTATATTACGGCTAATTATGATGTAGCATTGTTCATGAACACAAAGTTGAGAATATTTGGGTAAATAAGTCCACTATCTTATTTGACTTATTTTATTTCGTTATTCTCTAACGTGAATTAATTCGATAATTATATACTAGGGTAGTCGGCATGTATATCTCGATAACAATCAGCATACAATTTACTGCAGTCAGATATAAATCCACTGAAAGCCTAGTTCAGCGTCAGGCAGTTGATGAGTCTATGAGTGATTATTTTAAATGAGAATGTTCAATTCATGATTTCAAGTTATGAACCGTCGGGTTGCTGTCAATTATTCTTCAGTAAATTCAGCATATATGAATCCCGTCAGTCTAACTGATGCAATTACATTCTCTGTTCCCCCACATTACTAGCATATACGATATAAAGACTGTATATACAAAACGTTGTTAGAATTATATGATTCTCTCATATTAAGAAGAAAACGTTATTTTACCAACCTCTTTAACAGTCCACTTTATTGCAAACAGAGTTGTGCTATGCAACCTAAAATTATTTTCTTTTGGATGGCTCGCGAAAACCTATTTCGATGAAATTCTAAAGAGGAATTCAACATAACACAGTACCATTTATCACTTCTTGGTGTCCCTTGAGCAGTAAACACGTTTGCATATAATAATATTGCTTCAAGAGAGAAAAGGAAAGACGACTGTTACGTAGAGCGAAGAGATTTCCAATCGGATGGTTGCTTTTCTGATCTAATTAGTTCATGGATTAGTTGGTTCAATGGTCATCCACCTGGTATTTAATGTTGTTGTTTGATAAATTTCTGACAATTTAGCTAATGATCAATTTATTTGAAATTATCAAGTTGAACGTTGGCAACGATACCTGTAAATCCTAACACTATATTTTAAATAAGCTGTAAGATATTGGATTAATGTAGCCACAATAAGAAACCAATTACCAGTCAGGTTACACTATGAAATAGACCGGTTTTCAATAAACACACAATACGCAAGCTAACTCAGAACAAAAATTAATGTATGTGGTATGGTTTGTTGGAGAAATTACCCGTCAGATATCTGAAATATTGTAGGGTCTCCTCAGTATGTCTACATAAATTCTACACATGATTTATAATATGTCTGCGAAAATTGGACGTTAGATCCGATTCCAAAGCTGCTTCTAATAACCACAGCCTAATCTACACGGCGACTTGAACACAAAAGAAAAAGTTCGAAACCTAAAAGTCAGTGATGTGAATTTGCTGGACTCCCAAACTAAATCAAAAAAAGATTTATGAATACACCACTTTTTACATTATTAATTGACAGTTAGGTTAAGTCGGATTTGTATAAAGTGAATTAGGCTATATTTAACAATAATAATTCAATAGCTTACTGTGTGAGCACATACTATACAACTGAATATCTATAATCTTTCTTAATATGTGACAAACGACTGGATAAAAAATCAAATTCATATGTCATTCTCACTCCAACTGATTGAACTACTACTTGCCACATCAATTTAGAAAGAGAACCTATCCAAAGGTAACGCAAATTTCAATGAAACTTTCATCTAGGTAGTGGTCTCCTTGAATATTAGAGTGAATATATTGATTATAACCCTCGTTGGTGATTCGTTAATATCTTTATGGATATCCTTTACTTGAATCTTTAGAAAAAATACTTTAGTGATCTAAATTTTGACCTTATTTGCGCTTATAAGAAATGGCGTGTTTGTTTACGTAGACAAACTCTTATACATTTTTCAGCGGAGCTGTATTAGTTATGGATTATCTAGTGAGGAAATAAACAAATGACATAGTATATCTTATTTAATTCATTTCTACAGAACAATGTGTCTCCATAGTTACAGTGTTGGTACTTAATCCTCGATTAAACTAGCTCTAAATCGACGTGGAATGTAAATAAATTTACAGTAATAAACAAACTTAATTCCCTTCACACTGTCTGTGTATGCATATTAGTTTGATTATTCAAATAACTATTATCTACCTCGTAGCCTTCGTTTGACCTGTTTTGTTCACTCAGTAGTCCTGCCAAATGTGTAACGCCCCTTACATAAAGACAAATTAGACTGCTGCATAATATACGAGGGCTTTCATAAGCAGATATGATATAGTCAAGGCTGCCTATACAATGACATTGATAATCTCTAAAAACTACAAAAGCGAGCCAACCAATAAGCCATTCATAGTCCCTCACCACGTATTGGATAATTTTTCACAAGGACTTCAAAGGATATCAAATAAGATGTACTTTGTACATTGGTTGGGTAATGCTCTTGAAAATGAACCATAGTGTAATGAGAAAACAACACGATGCTGGACATGCGAAAACATTTCTCTACATTGTCTGTTTCGCGATTGATTAAGAAACAGAAGTTTTGACAACCAAGGGATATAAGTTTTGAACAACGTCTATCATGAAACAAATAAGTTTTTGTAATTCTAAAAGCTGTTGGCGATTGAATGTGACACGGATGAACAAGTTTTGAAGAACCGCTAATTTAAGCGCAAGAATATGAACGCTAGACTTGAGAATCATAGTAGAGGATATCTTCAAGTTACTTTAATTTTTACTTGTAGAACACACTTTAACATAAGTGTTTCATATTTTTTGTGAATCCCATTAGGTGAACTATCATCCAGTAGGTCTTCCTAATAAATAAAGATTATCATAAGCCATTCTGTTGTACTACGTTTGTTAATTGCCGTTAAGGGAACATAAATCATCGAGAATTCTAAGCTTGAACCAGACCTTCCGAAATGCGTGTTATTTACTGAAGATCTACTGGGCGACAATACACATACCAATATGTCAAGTGAAAAGAAATTGAATACGGATTTTGCTCAACAGCAGGCGTCAAAACTATAATAACGGTGGGTTTATGATGGGTGGACAGTTGCGTTTTCGCAATGAAATTAAACAATGAATAAAAAAGGTGATTAGGAAAGTCAGGTATCGTGGCTAACAAATTGTCACAACAGTAAAAATAATTTGTTGATAGAATCGCAAAAACTTCATTGTTACAGATCTTTCCAGCCTTCCAGTAAATTTAGAAAATTGCATCCCTATTCGTACAAAATTTCAAGGGAAGACTTTCAGAAAATTGCAGACTTTATTTGTACAGAAAATATTTTATCATCTTTTTTTATTTAAAAAATCCTTATTCTTAAACATGTCAAAAAAATATCCAACACATACTGGTTTATGCTTGGATGCAATCATATGAACAAAATATACAAATCATCAAGGATAAGTGAACATTATTATACATGTAAAGTCACTGTACATTGTTACTTATAAAAATTAAAATTGATCAAGAAGTTTTGGCTAGTTTCTCAGAAAAGTCTTCTAAAATTCCGTTCACATGTTCATTGTCTTTAATATGAACTGAACGATTTATGGTACGTTTTTGTCCTGGTTTCTTTCTTTGTACAGGTATCTTTAAAATACACAACAAAAACCGATTCTGTTCAAATATCGATATTGTGAAATTTAAAAGAAATAAAATTAGGATTATATGTTCATTGAAACTGGTTACTGTTATCACAGATGATTTACTACAATTAATTATTAATATGTAGCAAGTACCAATGATAACTGTTTGAAGCTAGAAAGTTGAATACTATGAAGAAGTCTGAAGAAATACCTTTATGACCTATCGACTAAAATGTCATTCGCCAAAATACAGATTAGAAAGAAACTAATATAGATTATGTCTCATGGACTGGTCTGGTAATAAAGAAAACCTAATCAAATATTTGGTTGATTAGATTCATACAGTAGTTCTAGTTTATTTCTCAGAGGTATTCAAATTTTTCATGAATATATAAAGTTCACATTCTTGCATAAAAGGGGAAACAGGATAGAAAAATATGATCTAATTAGTAACAGTAACCCACCCTAAAAATTAATTAAAAATAGTAAATCCACAAAATTTAATTATAAATATAATAATGAATAGTTGTCCATTACGAGCGGTAGTAAGATACAATAACAACAATATAAAAATCTGATCACTTTCAAGTTATTGTGTAGTGCAATGAAAAATCATATTGTTTCTATTGTAACTAACTGTTGTGAACATAGAAAGGAGATAAAGTCTAAAAACAAAATTATCCTCCGCAAAAAAATCATCCAGGGTAGTTTTGGTGGGTGGACTACAATATAACAACAAGGATGACGCAAAATAGAAATCTGTATTGCTGTTGGATTAAAATTAGTCAATATGATATGGGAGGAACTTCAACAGCAAAGTATGCACTAAGATTAACCATAAGAATCACAATCGGTATAACAGTCTGGTATTAAGAAAAGCGATCAATGATCCATAGTAATACATGGATCGGGAAATTACTTAGTAACCAGAATATACATGTAGGTAGGATACTGAATAAATCGATATTAACTTACAAAATTTTTACGATCACCAGACATTGAAGAGATTCCATTACGCTTTAAATACTCTTCAATTTTTGTCTCATGAACACCCTCCACACTCACCGACCGCCATTGTTGCTTAAATTCTACAGGTATACAAAGAAATCGTAGTAGTATTGATAGTCGATAATTCACAGAAATTAACTATAGAGTATACGAAACAAAAGTGTATTTTAAAATCTCAACTTAATCAGTAGTGTGCTTATGTGACCTGAAACACGATTTTCAAACATCTAGTTATTGTAATTTGAATCAATTTCTAAAACTAAGTACATGTTATAAACTAGATTTTTGACAGAAAATGATAATAGTTTTCATTTTTTTCTTTGCAAACATTAACTATGTTTATCAATAATTTTGGTATCTATCTGGTTATTTTAAAGAGGCAAATTGAATGAGAATTTGTATTGAAATTACTTGTTGATGAGAAATGAGTATGAAACACTTAAAATGTACATAAAGAAGAGGAAAACGATATGATAAACTGATGTGAACAACTATACGTTAGCAAGCAATTAGAAGCGGATTAGTTTCATACAGTACTGGCAGTCATGAGAAAATGATGAGGGTAGAAGTTTAAAGTAATAAAATATTTGAGGAAGAAAGTGAGAAAGAACTTGTGAGTTATATAGTAAATGATGGCTAACTTATTTCTTTCTACTACCATATATTTCGGTTTTCTGAATTCAGAATCACAAGAATTGATATTTGTAAGTGACACGAAATTCAAAAGATACTGATAATCTGTTTGAGATATTTGGGATAACAGTCATTCAGTCACAGCGTAGAACCTGGTACGTATGTACATCGGTTCAATTTGCCATGCCCTATTAGCACAGAGACGAAGTTGTTAGGTCAAATACAAAAATGGTAGAGGTAATAACAGTATCAATAGTAATAGGAAACATTAGGTATCGAAGATACGATTCCAGAAAATATAAATTAATGAAATAAAAAGTGGTTATTAGGAATTTAGAATTGAAGAATTTGAGGGAAGACAAAGAATGGATGCGCCTGTGCCATTGCAAACGATTTTGAGCCACTTAATTTTATGTCTCTAACCATTAGTTACGATAATAACACGGACTCCGGTCAAGTAGTCTGCACATATTAAAATGGCTAAATGCAACTGTCAGTGAACTGACGCCATGTTTCGGTCTGGCCGCCCCTAGTTTTTTTCCAAGCGTACTCCTAGACCACAAAACATCGTCCATTGAAGTAAGCGGTGACTGATCATACGTAACACATTTTCTAGCCACCTCGGTCGATGAAGACTTACTACATCATCAATCGATTTGCCATCCTGACCTAGTGCCCTATTCCTAACCATACATAAAACAAAAGATGATCTAGTAAGTGAAGTAGCCTAATTAGTCATTTTTTTGAAAAGTTTCCAATATATTTGGGTTATTTATTAACCTTTCAGAGGAATAAAATAAATCTACTGCTTTTTTGAACACTGTGAACAACTAATTATGTGTTAGATTTTGAACGTTTAAGCATGTCTACTAAAGAACGCTGAATTAACAAGTCAACCATATTTGGAACACTTGAAAACATTGAGCTTTTTTTCAGGAAATTTCGATTGATTTCATTCGGTAGAATAATCAGACACATTTATTGTAACCGATACACTATGATTTACCAATGAACCTGATCATCCGCATATCGAAGTGCGGAAGTCACTTTCTCTACTCTTTCAGTGTTATGTATCATATTCAATTTATGCTTAAATTAAATGAACTGTCGGTTTTCTGTGGAACAACACAGAGTGCTGATCATTACCACTTTGAGCGAAATAAAAACTAAAGGTGATAAATATTAGCACTATAATAAACAGATTAACTCCGATGGATAGGAATCTCATGGATCCAGAATTATCAAAGCATCATTCAAAACAAAGAACAAGGGAATCACAATGAATGTTATCCAATGTTATGCACCCACCAATGATAGCGACGACAACGATAAAGATCAGTTCTACTCGAAGCTGCAATCAATCATAGCGAAGGGCTCAAGGAACGACCTCACAATCCTGATGGGAGATCTAAATGCTAAAGTCGGAGTGGACGACACATGATATGAAGATATAATTGGACGACATGGACTAGGAGAGGGAAATGAAAATGGGGAGAGATTTGCAAATCTATGTGCATTCAACAAATTGGTTATAGGCAGCACAATATTTCCACACAAACGCATACACAAAGCCACATGAATCTCGCCGGACCACACCACAGAGAACCAGATAGATCAACAAAAATTTCCGAAGGACGATGGAAGATGTGAGAACCAGGAGAGGAGTTGACATAGCTTCAGATCACCACCTGGTTGTGGCCAAGATGAGACTGAAGCTAAAGAAACACTGGACAAATGGACGAACAGCATTACAAAGGTTCAATACAGCCTTCCTTCGAGATACTAACAAACACAACGAATTCAAGATAACCTTCAACAACAGGTTCCAAGCTTTACAGGATCTACTGAACGAACAATAAACTACGATGGAGAACAACTGGAAAGGGATAAAAGAAGCACCAACTTCAACGTGTCAGGAGGTTCTGGGTCCTAAGAAGCATCATCATAAGGAATGGATCTCTATGGGAACCCTAAACAAGATTCAATAAAGGAGGAGCAAGATAGCAATTAGCAACAGTCGAATACGAGCAGAGAAAGTCAAGGCACAAGTAGACTACGCAGAAGCAAACAAGGAAGTGAAGGAAAGCACTAAAGCCGACAAGCGGAAATACATGGGAGTATTATTTATTTATTTAAGCACATAAATATTGGTACAAAGGGGAACCAGATACATATGCGTCACACAAATCTCATTTGATTTGTGTGGGGGCTGGGATACTACCCAGGTGCCCAAACTGAAGCAGGTGGTTTTCTTAGGGGGCCACACCCCGAGCCTTTGACCCAAAGGTCTAATCCGCAAGGCAATGGAGCATCGAAAGGAGATGCAGTCCCATGATAGGCGGTGGCCAGCGATTGATTCATACGCAATTTGTTCCCTTGGGATACTGTAACCCATGTGCACCATTGGCTTGGAATCAGGGTTTTCCAACTCTCCTAGGTGGACTCGCCGTGTCCACCAACCCGTTTAAAGCGCCGGACATTCGCTTTTCGTCCTCTCAGTTTTGAAAACAACACCCCCGCCATGAGAAGGCAGTGAGTAAGACTTCCCTGGCAGAGGCTATATACGTGTAGCCATGCGAGAGCATTTCGAGAGGGAGAGCAGACTCTCCCCACTCTCGGCCGTACCAAGGCATTTGGGGGCCATACATGGGAGAACATGCAACGACGGAGGAGAAAGCTGCAAGAGAAGGGAATATGAAACAACCATTTGGTACAACGAAGAAACTGGCAGGGAGATATAGCAAACCGGAGAAACCAGTCAAGGACGAAGAAGAAAAGACAATCACGGAGATTCAAGAACAAAGGAAAAGATGAGAAGAATACTTCGAGGAACTACTGAATAGACCAGCTCCATTGGATCCACCGGACATCGAAGTATCACACACTGACCTTCCTATATCTGTCACTCTAACGGCGACCGAAGAAGTCGGGATGGCCATCCGACAAATCAAAAGTGAGAAGGCAGCAAGACCTGACAATAAACCAGCTGAAGCACTGAAGTCAGACATTGAAGTAACTGCAAACATGCTGTATCTTCTATTCAAGAAGATTTGGGAGGAGGAACAAGTGCCAACGAACTAGAAAGAAGGATACCTCATCAAGATATCGAAGAAAGGAGATCTGAGAAAATGTGAGAATTACAGAGGCATCAGTTTGTTGTCAGTACCAGGAAAAGTTTTCAACAGAGTGTTGCTGGACAGGATGAATGACTCAGTAGGCAACCAGCTTCGAGACCTGCAGACTGGGTTTCGTAAGGATCGGTCGTGCACAGACCAAATTGCGACACTAAGGATGATCATTGTTGAGCAATCAATTGAATGGAACTCGTCACTATACATCAATTACACTGACTGTGAAAAGGCATTTGACATCGTGGACAGGAGAACATTATGGAAACTTCTTCGATACTATGGAGTTCCTGAGAAGATTGTCAACATTATCCAGAACTTATACGACGGACTACAGTGATGAGTCGTGCATGGAGGACAGCTGATAGATGCATTTCCAGTACGAACCGGAGTCAGACAAGGCTGTCTACTCTCCCCATTCCTCTTCCTTCTAGTGATTGACTGGATTATGAAGAATTCGACATCTGAAGGGAAATACGGAATACAATGGACTTCTCAGAATCAATTAGATGATTTGGACTTCGCAGATGACCTAGCCCTCCTATCTCATACACACGAACAAATACAGATGAAGACAGCAAATGTAGCAGCAGCCTCTGCATCGATAGGCCTCCATATTCACAAAGGTAAAAGCAAGATTCTCAAATACAACACAGAGAACACCAACGCAATCGCACTTGATGGCGAAACTCTGGAAGATGTGGAAACATTCACGTACCTGGGGAAGCATAATTGATAAACAAAGAGGATTGGATGCAGATGTAAAGGCGAGGATTGGCAAAGCAAGGGTCACATTCCTACAATTGAAGAACATATGGAACTCAAAACAACTGTCAACTAACTTCAAAGTGAGAATCTTCAATACGAACGTCAAGACAGTCCTACTGTTCGGAGATGAAACGTGGAGAACTACTGCAACCATCGTCAAGAAGGTACAAGTATTTATAAACAGTTGTTTACGCAAAATACTCAACATTCACTGGCCGGATACTATCAACAACAGCATTTTATGGGAGAGGACAAACCAGCTTCCAGCTGAAGAGGAAATTAGGAAAAGACGTTGGAAGTGGATAGGACATACATTGAGGAAATCACCAAACTGAATCACGAGGCAATTTCTAACTTGAAATCCGGAAGGGAAGCGGAAAAGAGGAAGGCCAGAGAACACATTACGCCGGGAAATAGAAGCAGATATGAAAAGGATGACTGTTAACTGGAAAGAACTGGGAATGATTGCCCAAGGACAGGGTTGGATAGAGAATGCTGGTGTGCGGCCTATGCTCCTTCACGAGGGGTAACAGGCGTAAATAAGTAAGTAACAAACAGATTGAATAATACAGGTTTTGGTTTAAAGATAAGACTTTAGTTTATTGTTAGTGACCTCGATGGTATACAATAATATAAATATCAAATTTTATACGTTTTGGGGTGTAATGAAATAAACTTAAAATGTGAGGTATTGTAGTTCAGTAAGATGATTGTTTTGTTTTCATTCTTATTGCATGTACAATTTAATAATTTGTCTCTTTATTAATTGCTAAATTATTCCTTTATGCAACATAGTAGCATTGACTAAGTGTTATTTATAGAGGTAAAATCCATGAAAGTTACTCCTGAACATAATTTCTCTCAAAAAGTATTTAAAATCCTTTCAATCAATGTCTCTATGATACACCCATGATCTTTAAGCTCCTCTCTTTTGTTGTTTTATAAAGTTTATATTTTATTTTTGTAGCATTATGTGATTCTTTCTTTCTGGTTTTATCTTACTGACAAACAGAATTTTTATCTTGATTTATGTTGATTCAAGCTAATCACTAACTGGTCAATTTTCCAATACTTGTGCTCCCTAACTAATCGATGACAGATAAGAGAACTAATGTTCTTGTTCCATCAAAAATTTACGGAAAAACAGATTAAGATTAACTGTCTATTCAATTATCACTCTCAGTAGCTTACAACCACGTTTTTGACCCAACTTAAGACTCGAGACAAAGACTTGATGCACAAATGAATACGAACAAGCTTATGTCAATGTACACCTGATAATCAAGAATTATCCCAGAAATGTGTCTGCGTAGAATTGGATGAATTACTACAACTGATTCAGGTTGCAAAACAACCAATTACAACAGAACGGATGTAAAGCAAAATGATTCAGAAAATAAAAGATATAAGCAGGTTTAAAGTAGAAGTTTAATTCAGTGATACACATCAGCGAAATATTCATTGACAGTACTAATTCAATATGTTACAAATAAGTAGTTCACTATCTCTAACTATAGAATTGTGAAAAGACCGGGAAATAAGGCTACAATTATTCGATTATCACTATCTTACCACAAAGTAAGCTAACCTCGATGTAGGACTCCTAGTTTTCATGGGATAGAAATAAATTGGCTGAAAATTCCCTTCAAGTGAATTTAAAAAATATCAAGAGTTGGTTGGACTATACTATTTACAGAAAATACTGAAAATAAATATCACTGAATTAAAATTCTACTTTGCATTTTTTCTTCTATTCTGGATCCTTTTACTTAACACCCATTTCATCCGTTGTTTTAATTGGTTGTTTTGCAACCTGAATCAATTGTAGTAATTCCTCAAGTTAATATTTAGCATACACTACACAGTCGTAAAGAAGTTTTATTAAATCCTTAGAAGACAATACAAAATAACACTTTTAAAAACTAGAATATGTAGAGAATACACTATTTTGGTTTTTACATGCGTTATGCACTGGAAACAGCGATAAGAAGTGAATCAAGTGATTAGAAACTAGATATAGATGAAAATGGAAGTTGTGGTAACACATAAGCTGTCCATTTACACCTACCTTCATCCACATTCAAATCGAATGATTTGTCGTTGTAAAACAAGATAGTTTTCTTATCGTGCGGTGTGACAATACGAATCACATGGTCACCAAAACTCTGATCAAGTAAAAAAATCAAAGAAATATGGGCCCAAAATGTGCAAACTATTGAAAAAGATCATAAAATAGAAAAGTTAAATGAAGTAATATTTAACTACGGATTGATTTAAAAGTGAGTGTGTTAACTATATCTGAAACTATAAGCGTTACTTCGTGTGTATATGAGCTAGGACTAACAATAATAACTAGATGCACGGACTTCAATAGAATAATTTAATCCCATATCCCTAATACCAGATCGGAAGGTTGGACTGACAAAGGATAATCGCTTATTATATGACATAACACTGTATTACTAACACACTTTTAACACTAAACTACTGACGATTCTGAGTACACCGAAAATATTTCAATGTGAGTAGTCTTTTTTTGATGAAAATGAACATTAAGAATACTGAAAAAGTAAACATGAATTGACTAAAAAGTAAAGCTTAATGAATTATCTGGTAGTCCATCTCGTCAGTTTTTTTAATTTCATTAAACATTACTATCTCCTTTTAATGGATCACATGGTGAAACTGAGCTTTAGTCGCTTGGTTTTCAAGACTAAGGTTAGAGTTTCCTGTTTCAATTCAATTATTTAAGTTTAACTAACAAGACACTAATAGTAGCCCTCAGGCACTAGATAGAGATCAGTCCAATACTAGCTCCAGATATAATTAGACTACATCTGACAGTCTTATATTAATATAGCCATTTTGAAGCAGGCTGAGTTGTGACAATGGGTTTTAACAGTTAGCTAAATAGACTTGTGACATTCAACATTACGAAATTTATGAGATGAAAGAAATATCTTAGACATACAAAATAATTTACAACAATAAACAAGAATTTTAACATTAAGAGGAAGCACGGTTTAAATTAGTCTTCTAGATTTACATATTAACGGATAACTCTTTTGTTTACTAACACTCAAAAACTTATTACTGACAACACAACTATAAATCAGTGACCATAATCATAATGTCATTGCAGTAAAACTCTAGAAGAGCTCAGTGAATAAGGAATTTTCATGAGACGGAAATGTAGATGTGCAGACTGGGAACACAAAATAGTTAGATTAAGTTCATGATTAAATCACGCTATCAGTACCGAAGCTGTGGAATTTGAGCCTTAATGGTGCTAATATTCTAGTCTGCAATGATGTATTTGTAGATTAAAGTGGACATATCTATTCAGTTATCTTCACAATTTTAAATTTCCTGTCCATATAGGTTTCTGACAATCTACAGATAGTGAGTGTGAAAATAAATTCATCTCAGAAACCAATCTACACAAATTGAATAGCAAATCCAAACTATCATATATAGTAAAACGTATCCAATTAATTTCACTTAAATTTTCGTTGTTTATCTGAGGTTTTTATTGAGGACGAATAGTCACCTGAAGATAGGGAGGTCAATAACCTACCAACTAAATGCCTTTCATCAAGAACAAATGTTACAACCACGGAACATACACAGGTGTGCTGAGTATCGGGAATATTAGATAAATAAGTAAATTTCCTGTCAGCGCAATAGGTGAGATAAATTAAAAAATAAAAACCGTATTTTATGTGTGGGGCTGAGAGCCGAACTGGATGTATGGCCCCCAAATGCCTTGGTACGGCCGAGAGTGGGGAGAGTCTGCTCTCCCTCTCGAAATGCTCTCGCATGGCTACACGTATATAGCCTCTGCCAGGGAAGTCTTACTCACTGCCTTCTCATGGCGGGGGTGTTGTTTTCAAAACTGAGAGGACGAAAAGCGAATGTCCGGCGCTTTAAACGGGTTGGTGGACACGGCGAGTCCACCTAGGAGAGTTGGAAAACCCTGATTCCAAGCCAATGGTGCACATGGGTTACAGTATCCCAAGGGAACAAATTGCGTATGAATCAATCGCTGGCCACAGCCTATCATGGGACTGCATCTCCTTTCGATGCTCCATTGCCTTGCGGATTAGACCTTTGGGTCAAAGGCTCGGGGTGTGGCCCCCTAAGAAAACCACCTGCTTCAGTTTGGGCACCTGGGTAGTATCCCAGCCCCCACACAAATCAAATGAGATTTGTGTGACGCATATGTATCTGGTTCCCCTTTGTACCAATATTTATGTGCGTATGCCCAACCACCGGCTACCCAGACGTGCAATGCTTTATGGTGTAGGCGTAGGTTGGAAGAAAGCTAGAGGCGGCCAGACCAAAACGTGCCAAAAATCCATGAAGTCACTGACAATTGGACTGAGCCATGTTGGTAGGTGTAGATTACCTGGTTGGGATTCGCGAGATGATAGCAATCAATGGTTAGAGAACTTAAATGACATGACTCAAAATCGTTTGCAATGGCGAAGGTGTATCCACTCTTTGTTTTCTGCCAAATTCTAATCTTCTGAATTCTTCATGTCCCTATCTTTTTTCTCTTTCCAAATTTATTTCACTGGATTATACTCCTTGAATAACATCTTCAACCCCTAATCTTTCCGATTACTGCTTAAACTCTTATTACTTCTACCACTATGGGATTTGAATCGACAACTGCATCTCTGTGCTAATGTGGTATGGCAACTCGAACAGATGTACGTACGTACGAATATTCAGAAATAGATGGAACAGATCCGAAAGTTTCAAAAAAATACACAGAAGAGTATGCAACGACAACCATATAAATCAGATGCATATCACTTACTAAAATACAGTTTGGATTAAAAGTGATTTGCTTACATTGAGAATTTTTTCAACATCAGGAACAGATTCAGTCAAGTCATCTAGATAAATCCCTCCCAAACCTTTCAACTCCTGACGACGGAGAAGTTGGTAAAGATCCTTACGGGTACGAATATCATATCTCGGTTTAAATACGAATTTTGCATCCGTGGTAACACGGATTTTGGGATTATTTGGTAGAGCCTAATATAAAGATGTTGCCATCATAGTTAAATTACTTCTTCCTCTAGCCATTTTACGGTAGCAGGTGGTGTGTCATGAAGTACAGCTTCTTCCAAAATTTCTTCTACAGATAATGGATGGGTATCACCTTCTAAATGGCGTTGCTATGAGAAACTATAGAATACGGTACATGGCAAACCTTCATATACTTTACTATTCGAGATAAAACAGCAAACTTCCCTTGCAATTGAGGCTTCAGTTCGAGAGATCGCAATTCGGAAACAGCAGAAACTGAAGGAGGTCCACGGCGGTGTACGGAAGTCACAGCACCTTTTTCCTCTGAAGCACCAGAATAATTAGACTTTGGTTTCTCGACAACAGGAATAGCCATGGCTCTCTTCAAAAACGCTTCCCTCTCTTTTATGAGGCTTGGATTCATCTTCAGAGTTTATCACAGAGCTAAAACGAAAAAGGAACGAATAGGTCATATCATAGAACAATAATCACAACTGCATTTAAAACCCGTTAATTTGTCTGTTTATCGCCTCTAAATTTGGCATCAGATTCCGAACAGAATGTGGGACAACACTAAAATCCAACTAATAAACAAGATTTGTTTAATAGTGCATGATTTGGTGCATTATGCATTAGAGAGCTATGGTGGCAATAGTTTTTATTTATTTATTTAATACACACACATTTTGGTACAACTGGGGACTAAAGTGTGTGCCGAAATAATATTGAGAAAAAATAGGAGGAAAAGTACAGTGAAAAAATAATGCTGTAGTTAATAGTGGTGTATAATAGGAGATATGATCCAGTTAAAAATACAAACAATAAACGCTCTTCTCAGTTAAGAGAGCCCCTCTCGCTTTTATTATGAATCCAAAAGAAAACAAAAGTAGGATTGCTGCTGGTTCCAACTATAAGTCATGTATGGTGACATCGCAAGATAACGAATAACACAACCTCTTGGACCCCAACCGAAGTCGTATTGGATTGCCAGATCAGTCATATACAACTTTCTCATTTCACAATATCATGTTATAAACTGACCCCATCTCCAATTTTTCACTCAGTCCCGGTGTCAGCGAAAAATGAACATATGGACGACGCTAGAATGACATTCGTGAAGCACATCCAAGCCACCGAAGCCAGTGTTTTTAAATTGTGACATTAAATTAGTCAACGTCACCCAAACAATAATTCCCTAACCTAGGAACTGTTGAAATGATATTTCCACCGGTTGTCAGTAATCCTGTGGATTAAATATCCTCCATTAACTGTTCTCCAAAAAGTGCGTTCGACATTGCAATACCAGCCGGAGGCTTGAATGCACAGGTCGGGCGTTTAGGCACAAAAGAGAGTCGTGTAGGTGACTCCTTTTGGAGTACCTATCTGGACTCTGATTATGCCCTTGTTTGCGCCAATTTGACCTAACTTTTCAGTGGCCAACGAATTCATCATCCTAAACGAAAAGTTGTCAGCAAATTGGTTGAAACTTCTGTTGTAACTTCCTTAACTGTTGTATCTTTCCGTTTCCCCCATTATTATTTTTATTATTACACTAACATACACAAATCTGTGGTTTTTATTGTTCTTCTTTTTTTCCTTATACTCACCTTACATTCTTTTTCTCTTCCTATTCAATTTGTTTTGTGTGGCGCATATATATCTGGTGTTCCCTTGTACCAATATTTATGACCATGATCCCAGATAGTTGCCGAACATTGTTTCGGACACCAAATTTCAAGAATATGGCATAGAATCGCTCCCAATGACGCTGTGCAGACCCAACTTTTTACAAACAGACTGAAATCACGAGGGCGACACAGATGGTCCATATTGAGATAAACTGTTCTGGCCTTTCCTAAACGTGGAGTTATTTTACCTATTAAATTAAATTAACTTATTTACCAGGTACTTGTGTATGAGCCACACTTACTGTGAAGGGTAATGATACTACCTGATTGCCCAAACCGGAATAGGTGGGGGTCCGAACCGGGGACATCCCACTACTGCCACTCACATGACTACAGAAATACACGAACATCATGACTATAACCAACGGATTATTACGAAAAGTGAGTGCAAGTATGAGTTTTTCCTCATCTTGGGGATGTGTTTTGCACTTAAATGAGAAATATATGTTGTAATTGCAGATGCTAATTAAGTGTGGTTTAGATAGGTTATGTATCATCGCACAACAAGACAATGTACTCAAGATCGGAAACTTTTTGCAGATAGCAGATCTATATCACGTAATTCAATTAGAGGTTTTCAGAATATCATTGAAGGCCAAGTTGAAGAAATGTGATGATAGTGAGCAACCATTTTTAACACCATTCCTGGACTAAAACAGTGTTTAATGTAAGGTATATATATATAGCATATTTGGGAGTATATTCTAATGCATTGAAATTGTATAGGAAAGGTGGTCAGTTTATGTAAAGAAATAGTAGGATAAAATAAATTTGAGTTTGGCTGGCATATTTATACACATTACTACACCCCGGCTAGAGTGTTGATAATGCGACCCAGTGACTTGTAACATGATTATATCACCTACCAATCAAAATCCATTGAGTAAATCACTTAATGAAGATTGTGAAACAAATCATTTGCAACTAAATATATAAAGCCAGTGCGTTTTAGTGTCTTACAGCCAAAATCTTCCATTTGTGAACTTAAGTCGAAAGCTTGATTACGGTGAGTTGGTCTTTACAAACAAGTTTGTTCGTTCAAACCAACTCCGACATAGTGTGGAAAGTTTAGCACAAAATATAGACTACTGTGAAACTTTAAGTAGTTTATATGTAATACTGTGTATTATACCCTTACTTTTTAACAGTAGAATAGTACACAAAAACATAAATGATTTTAGATCTAAAGAAAAAGACAATTTATTTTGCAGGTATGTTGCAGAAATCAAACATTTCTGCAGGAAGGTAATTCTTGATAATGTCAGTAATCTACATGATAAATTTAAGAGGGCAGACAGAATAAATAGTAGAAATATGTATATACATATACCAATTAAAACGAAAATAAGCGTGTCAGAGTATCGTTGGATGAGAGTCAGTCAGTCAGTCACAACGTAGGACTTCGTACGTACGTACATCTGTTCGAGTTGCCATACCACATTAGCACAGAGATGCAGTTGTCGATTCAAATCCCATAGTGGTAGAAGTAATAAGAGTTTAAGCAGTAATCGGAAAGATTAGGGGTTGAAGATGTTATTCAAGGAGTATAATCCAGTGAAATAAATTTGGAAAGAGAAAAAAGATAGGGACATGAAGAATTCAGAAGATTAGAATTTGGCAGAAAACAAAGAGTGGATACACCTTCGCCATTGCAAACGATTTTGAGTCATGTCATTCAAGTTCTCTAACCATTGATTGCTATCATCTCGCGAATCCCAACCAGGTAATCTACACCTACCAACATGGCTCAGTCCAATTGTCAGTGACTTCATGGATTTTTGGCACGTTTTGGTCTGGCCGCCTCTAGCTTTCTTCCAACCTACGCCTACACCATAAAGCATTGCACGTCTGGGTAGCCGGTGGTTGGGCATACGTAACACGTGTCCCAGCCATCTCAACTGATGAAGTTTCACTACTTCATCAGTGGATTTGCCATCATTACCTAGTACCCGTTTCCTAACATCTGCATTACTTACCCGGTGGTCCCAGGATATACGAGCAATGCTTCGAAGACACCTATGATCGAATACTAGTAGCCCACGAATATCCTCTACTCTTATCGGCCATGTTTCACTGCCATAAAGTAGGACGGAACGAACTGCTGCACAGTAAACCCGTCCTTTGGTTGCTAGACGGATATCTCGCCTACGCCATAAATGACGCAAGTTGGAGAAAGCTAGACGAGCCTTCTGTATCCGTGCTGAGATTTCGTCACACACCAGATTACAAGAGCTGATGAGACTCCCAAGATAAGTGAAGCGGTCGACACGCTCAACTACTTCACTCCCTATCATTAGTTCGGGTGTCGATGCAACCCAATCCTGAAGTAACATTTTGCACTTCAAGGAGGAGAATCGCATCCCGAACATGCCTGCATTGTTGCTTATAGTGGTCAGAAGACTGCATTTTGTCAGCGTCTTCACCAAATAAAACTATATCATCGGCGTATCCTAAGTCAACAAGTGGGTCTCCCGGTAAAAGTTCAACTCCTGAAGATTTAGATGATGAAAGTGTTATCTCTAAAAGCATCTCGATGACAAAGTTAAACAAGAATGGCGAAAGTGGACAGCCCAGACGAACACCACTTGAGGTAATCAATTCTGATGACAGTTCGCCATAGGCTCTAACTCGACCAGTTGTGTTCGACTAAAAAGCCTTTATGAGGTTAATGTACTTCATTGGTACCCCTTCTAGTGACAAGCACTGCCATAGAACCTCACGATCAACGGAGTCGAATGCCGCCTTAAGGTCAAGAAATACTACTATTGTGAGATGTCTGAATGTGTGTCTACATTCTAGGACCTGACGTAGAGTGAATATCTGGTCTATACAGCCACGTCCGGGTTGGAAACCAGCCTGGCTTTCTCTAGTCTGCTGGAAGTTTTCTCTTTTCGTCTGTCTACATCATGAAACATTTCTTGAGAAACCTAAAAAGGAAACTGGTTTAATAGTGGTTTTGACGACTTGGAAGCATGAATGGAGAGCCGAAGAGACACCTGATTGACCCTAACCACACAGGATTTTTGTGAGCGACCGCTCATGCACTTGTTCCGTTATTTTTAGGCCTTACTGCCCAAACTAAACACTCGTGGGGCAGGGTGAGTTGTGATATTTTTAGGGTCAGCTTTCATTTAACTTCCCCCTTCGCTGTGGGAAGACAGAAACATCGGATATGCTAGTTATCCATGTGAAACACCTGATCATCATTATAGGTCAGTAAAACAGACAGTACAACTTTTCGCGCAGACTTTAGATTTTCTACTTTTGTTTTTACCACTATCTAACCAATCTGTCGGGTAAATTAGAACCCCAAGGAATAACTGTTTCAACCAATGTAACTTGATTAGGCTGTCAATCTAGGCAGACCTGAATACCGAGGTAGCAACAAAAGCATAGTGAATAAATAGTGGTATAATAACTAACAGCTGTTTGACATGCTGAATTACTCCAAAAAATTCTTTCCTAACGTTTTTGTAGCTGCTTAATTCAACCTAAGTTGTCCTGTTGATTAATAAAGCTTCAATGCAAAATATTACACTTGACGTCTGCAACAAAATAACAACACGTTAGAAGCTATGACGGGTAAGAAATGTCTATCACTGTTCATGACAAAAAATCCTCCATAAACTTAACATTATTGTACAAGCAGTACTTCAGCATAGTGCCTCAACTCGAATTTTTTAAACCTCAGTTTTACAGTAACTTACTAAGTTTCCTCAGACTTATTATTATTTAAACATAAATATTGGTACAAAGGGGCACCAGATATATATACACCATAAAAATCTCATTTGGTTTTTGTGAGGGCTGTAATACTGCCCGGGTGCCCAAACCGAAGCAGGTGGTTTTCTTAGGGGACCACACTCATCCTCAGACTATTATTCTTCACCGCAAAGCCTTTCCGTCAGTCAATTACAACGTAGGACCAGGCACATATATGCATCGCACCAAGTTCCCACACCTCATTAGCACAACGAGGTGGACACCAAATCCATAGTAGCATTCATTTCAATGGCAGCAATACATAAAGGAAAGATTGTATGTAGGGATATAATACAGGAAGAATTAGTTCGTAGAAAGAAAGGTATAAAGAAATTTTAACCTCACGGTTTAAGGGAAGACAGAATGTATTCATCTACGTTATTGTGGTCGATTCCGAGCCATGTCACACAGAGTCTCCAACAATTGGTTATGATAGTCGTGCGAACACCAACCAAGTAGTCTGCATCTACTAACATGGCTCAAACCAGAAGTTAGTGATTTTATGGGCTATGCTGAGTTTTGGTTTGGCCTTCCTTAACTTTTTCTCATCCGTCTCGAACACTAGTCAGCATTGCTGCATATTCTTTAAGTATATATAAGTATATATATATATATCTGTAACCTCAGGCAGACCACCCAGTGACTGAAGGAACCCCACAGTAAGAATTTACGAGGCGTAGGCCTGAGAACTGCGTTTCTGTGAGTTTATTCAGTGTGATTATTAAGATTTTATAAAAGATCATTACCGAGTTGTTCAGGCATCCAGATGAAAACTTGATTCTTTTCGGAAAATAGTTCAGTTTTAGAACAAGTTATTCGTGACCTACAAACTTATTAGTAGCAAGGGAAAGTTGGTGTGCTCAGAAAGACCAAGAGCTACTCATAAATTTAGCGTCAAATGAATTCAACAAGGTATTGACAAAGTCCCACGCAAAAGACTGCTATCTAAATTAAGTGATATAGGGATCAGTGGTAACTTGTTTCTGTTGATATAAATTTTTTTCCTCGGACACCAACAAAGTACGGGTCAACTTTGAATGATCCGAGCGGTACAAAGACCCTCAAAGGAGTGCCTATAGTAGGTCTTAGGACTACTGTTATCCTCCTTGAATGTGAATGACCTTCCTAGCCTCTTGCCATCATCGATCCTGTTATATGTTGACGAGATCAAGGCTAAGAGATAAATGAATCGGGTAGTTCGGAGACCCACGTACATTATCTGAATGGTCTAGAATTCGACAACTGTCAATTAATACTTTCAAGTCCATCATAATTCAAGTTGGTCACCCAGGTGTAGATACATACACAGTGAATAGTGTTGAACTATCCGTAGTCCAGATAGTGATCAGGGAGTAATTGTTACACAAGACTTGAGAACTACTAGACATCTCGGTGGAATAGCTGCTAACAGTAATAAAACCCCTTGATCAATGCGTAGTGTTTAGATATTAAGACGACTTGGTGTTCGTTTGACCTAAACTACAGTACTTCGTACAATTGATCAGTCTCTGGATAAGAAGACAGGGGACTGCTGGGAAATATTCAAAACACGGCAGCTAAGTTGACGTCTGAAAGCCCAGAGCTGTCGTATGACGAGTGACTAGATAAGCAGCAACTACTCCCCATGTCATACAGGACTAGAGGTGACATAAATATTTCGGTAACTACATAATATCATTATGCACTTGAAATAGAGGCGTCATCCTTGTCCCCCAGAAATGAAGATTTGCTAGGATACCCCAAAAAGTTCACAAACTCAGGGACAATTGCCTATCACATAAGTACAGAGTCTCTTGCAGCTCATTAACTGGAAAAGCGGTGAAATCTTGACATACAGATGCATTTGGAGGAGTCTGGCCAGCTAAGAGACCCCTATCGCTGGGAATAACACAGGCCATCTTAAACTGAAAATGTAAGGTACTCTCAGCAAGACGTTTTGCTGAGGGTCAACAATATCTTGAGACCGTGATTTAAGAGAGCGTCCTTCTAAGATTGATTGATCTAGAGAAATAGGTGGGCAATAGCCCATGAAAAGCCAACACAAGCTTTTTGATTTTTACCCACAACTTGAGATTTCATCACAACCCGCCTCCCGCTTCGATGTGATAAGACTCATTTCGAATAACTCTATTAAAGTTTAATGGTGGTTCATTGCCAGAAAGAATATATTAAGATTAACCAGACGTTTTACATCAACTTAACGTAAAGGTAACGAACGTTAAACATATCTACTTACAACTACAGGGTGATGTGGCGTATTGTTTGGATGGATGATCAGTTTCAGTTTCAGTTTGGAAAGGACAGGAGGCTTGATGGCTTGTGTTAGTCCTGGCAATGATGGTCTTTCAGCTGATCCAACTTTCTTTTGAAGGAGTCGACCGATGGAGCCTCAAACACGTGCTGAGGTAATGAATTCCACTCGTTGATTATTCGATGGGAAAGTCGGTAGTCAGCTGACAAGTAATTCGTTCTGGGCTTGTGAACTTTTTTGGAGTGTCCTCGTAGATTTTCTGTTTTGGAAGACAAGAAAAATAAGGGCATATCAGGTGCAAATTTGTCATTAAGCAATTTGAAAACTGTAATCAAGTCGCCTCTGATTCTTCTATATGACAGCGGGAATAGGTTTAGCTTGGTCAGTCTAGTACCATACGGGAGCTTCGCTATCCCGGGAATCAGCTTAGTTGCTGTTCTCTGAACCCGTTCCAAGAGTTCACTGTCTTTTTTTAGGCAGGGGCTAGCTGCTTGTACGCAGTACTCAAGTTTAGGGCGTACGAACACTGTATACAAAGTCAGAAACGTTTTAGCGTCGAGATGCCTAAAAGCCCTGCGTATGGACCATGAAGTCCTAAAACCTTTGGCGGCTATTGCACGGCAGTGTGCAGTAGTCTTTAAGTCTTGACTAACGATGACGCCTAAGTCATTGTGTGCCTGGACAATAGGTAACTCAGTGTTATTCATCATGTATGTATCTGTACCCTGGTGGCCAATATGCATCACAATACACTTGGAAATGTTTATCGGCAATTGCCAGGTTTGGGACCATTCAGATAATCTCTCCAGGTCGTTCTGAAGTTCTAAGCTATCGCCCTTGCTTTGTATCGCTCTCCATATCTTGACATCATCAGCATAGAGTAAGACCGATGACGATAGTAGACGAGGGAGGTCATTTACGTACAGGAGGAATAACACTGGCCCCAAAACTGTACCCTGGGGGACTCCACTAAGCACAGTTTCCCAGCTAGACAACTTGGAGTTCACCCTTACTCTTTGTTGACGCCCAACTAGGAAGTCTTTTATCCACATCAATAGATTGCCTCCAATCCCGACATTCCTTAGCTTATATAACAGCCGGTTATGCGGAACTTTGTCGAAAGCTTTGCTGAAATCGATGTAAGCTACGTCTGTAGGTAACTTTTGGTCCTTAAGAGCGCACCAGCTTTCACGAGCGACTAATAAGTTTGTGAGACAAGAGTAACCTGTTCTAAAACCATGCTGCTTTTCGGAGAGGATCCGGTTTTCATCGAGATACTTTAACAGTTCCTTCCGAATAATCTTTTCTAAGATTTTAACAACCACACTAGTTAGGCTAATTGGTCGGTAATTCTCAGACTTATGTTTTGTACCTGTTTTGAAGACAGGACTTACTATGGCGTTCTTCCAGTCTTTTAGTAGACGACCCTGGGTTACGGATAGATTAAAACATACACTTAAAGGGTTCGCAACAAAGTTAGCTAATTCCTTTAGTAACCTAGGATGCAGTTCATCGGGTCCAGTGGATTTACCTATGTCAAGCTTAACTAGCAGACCAAGAACATCGAGTTCTTTAATGGTCATGCTGTCCAGTGCTTGTGTGGGGGGATTTTCATGGACTGGTGAGAAGGGTGTTCCTATGGTTTATACATTGCTAAAGTATTTAGAGAATACTTGAGCTTTGCCAAAGTCGTCCTCCACTAGTGATGAAGCAGTACTGTCTCCCCATAGTGAAGGAACATTTCTTCTTCTTTTTGCCCTATGGTTTATATAAGAATACAAGCGTTTAGGGCATTCTATAGATTCCCTAACGATTTTCTCTTCGTACAGCTTTCTGGCCTTACGGAGGGTCGAGGCACAGGTATTTCGAGCCTTTTGATACTGAGATTTTGCCTTGTCAGCCCACAGTAACCTAAATCTATCCCACATTTTCCTTCTTTTACGGAGAAGGATGCGAACCTCCTTACTGAACCACGGTGGGGAGTTTCTCGGCCCCTTAGGTGTAGTCCAAGGGATGTGGGGGGCGGTAACTTTTATGTATAAATTCCGGAATACGTCCCAAGCCGTTTCGATTGATGACTCTGGGTCTATCTTCCAATCTACTGATGATGCTGAGTGCATGATGTCTGGTATGTTTGCTTTCCAGACGTTAGGTCTGGATTGAGCTGACGCGTGCTCGTGATCGACAGTTATATGGAAGTCAAAGCTTAAAACTGCATGATCACTTTTGCCTAGGGGTGGCATGTAATCCAGGTTTGCAACATCATCCTCATAATGAGTCAATATTAGATTCAGTAGGGATGATGCAGAACCCGGGTCGTACCTAGTTGCTTCCTTCACGTGTTGCACTAGGGCACATGTGATTACCGCATCAACTAGTTCCTGTTTGAAGGAATTTGCTGACGATTCAGTCCGCAGGTTTCCTCAGTCAACCATGGGTGCATTAAAGTCCCCTAGGATTAGACATCGACCACTTCGTGATAAAGTGTTGAGACTGCTTAGCAGGACCTCGTTTACCTCACAGCTTGGACTGCGATAGATCAAACTAAGCAGCAACTCTTGTCCCCTGCATTTCAGGCGGCAGCTAACTAATTCATTAGTCCCACTCTCATGGGATTCACTGTCGATAATGGTGAATGGAATAGCATTCCTAATGAATAGAGCTACTCCCCCTCCTTTACTCGTTTGTATTCTATCGGCCCTTACTAATGTAAAACCCTCGAAATCAAGTTCCCTAAAATCTATAGACGGCGTCAGCCATGTTTCTGTGACTGCGATTATGTCTGGCCTAGTTGAGTCAATCTGTACACCTAGTTCCGGTAGCTTATTGAGTAAGCTCCGGGCATTGGTATAACAGATCCGAAGCCTATTTAAGTGGCCTCGTGCTTCACCCAGAGTGGCTTCGGCATCATCCTCTGTCGAAGCCTCACAACCCAAAAATTTACAATTTTCAGGTCTTTTTCGCCCGTGTCTAATCTGAGCTGTAGTTCTTTTTCGGCTTCCCGTCCTTTTACACGGTCCGCCAACGGTAAGTCCTTACGGAGAAAGACTCCTGAACCCTTTAATTTGTGTCCATTTTCTAAGATTAAGTCGCGTTCGTTTGGGGATTTGAAAACAACTTTGAGCAGTCTAGACTTATTAGGCTTCAGATGAGCCAGGATTCCTAGTCTATACACCTTTAGCAAGGTGACTCCGGAGATGTTTTGGGGCATAACTTGGTTGAGTAGTTGTTTTATCAACACAATATCATGCTCAAAACGAGCTTTCGGTTCTAAGCTGTCACTCTCCTTGACTCTATGTAAAATGACTGATCTGTCGCTGTGATCAGACTTCGGCTTTTCGACCCTTTTGGTGGGGGTAGGATTCCCTTTTACGTCATTTTGCCGTTTTTTTGCTTACGACCCGTACCCAATCTTCGACGTTCTTTAGAGTAGTAACCACAGTCGCGTCAGGCGTACTGTGGGATTCCGGAAGGTTCAGGACGACTTGGGAGGTTGGGTCATCTTTCGCGCTGGAAACCGATCGAGCCTTGCGATTTTGGGTTCCGGAAGTTCCCTTCTGGGTACCATTTTTGATACGAGGGACAGAAGAGACTTTTTCTCGAGTTTCTGGTTGTGACAGACCTCTTTGGAGGATGTCCTTCCTCCTTTGGACAGCATGGGTCAGCATTTTTTGGACTCACTTGGGTCTACCTTATGTCAATCTGCGTGTCGACAGATTGAGTTCTGACCGATGTGCCCCGACCGCGCTTGCCGAGACACTTTTTCGCGGCATTTACCATTGAGATGGCCTCGGCTAACAGGCTATTTGCATCCAAACAGCACTGTTGACATAGCCATATGCATCCATTCTTACTGAACCGCTTAAAAGCTGCAGGCGTTAGATTCGTGCAAACTTCGTGGTACCAACCTTTGCACACATTGCACTGCATGCCGATGTCAACGGGATATCGACATCCTGGGCGGTGGCAAATGCTTTTGTTGCACCTTCCGGTCATTTTAGGGTGAGAAAGTGAATTTTGACTAAAAGTAGAAAAAACTATAAATAGTTAGGACCAAAGTACTAACAGATACAATAGAAAAACAAGGTACTCTGTAGTACCGACGATAAAACTATTTAGGATACCAAAAATGATACTCTAATAGAATACTTTAACTGAAAGAAATTCAATCAAAGTATAAACAGTAGTCTTGATACGTTAATAACGATCAAAACAATATAATTTACTCAATAAGGAAAAATACCACTGTCCTTTTTAAATAACATCGACTTCAAACTTCAAACTTCGCATGGCTAAATTAACATGCAGTTCGTTCCTTGAGATATGTGTTTAGGCAGTAAAATAACATTCTTGATTATGGGGAAGTATAATCCTTGGTATATTGCATCTGGAAGCCAATAGATGAGGACAATTTTGCCAATAATTGCAACGTATGACCATAAGTAATAGCATCCAATGCCTACATAGTCAAATTAATCGTCAATTCTTGTTTCAAGACGTTCACAGGAATGCGCGGCTACTATAAATTCTTATAGAGGGTCCCATAGTGTACTGGTTTGAATCAAGAAAAGGTTCGTATGAACTTTTATATAGGCTTGTTAGTGTTGTATTCGGAATAAATGACATCTTATGTGCAGCTTATTACCGAGGCGAATTAGTGATTTATTATTATGAGGAAAGTTTTAATGATGCAGAGTATCATGGTTATGTCTCTTTCCATCCTCCTGTACTGCACTGATAGCAGATCTAGGGCATCCAGGCCAACAGAGTAGGGTTAGTTTCTCGGTTATTGCATCATTCTGGTTTCTGTCCTTTGAAGAACTATCGAGAGGTCAGTATATTTCGTAAGGCAAGAGGACATGTCTCAAGGGCATCTGGCCGACAGGTCATAATTTAAAAAACTTTAAATAATTTCGACTTTAAGATACCTACTATTCAGGAAAGTAATAACAGGTGTGAGGAAGCAGTTTTGGTTGAATAATGCCAGTGTGAAGAAACACCAAAAGTACAATAGAATGCGATGGTCAGATTCTTTTGAGTGGTGAGTAGTGTGGTATGGAAACCACCCAGAGAGCAAGAGTTGGATAGAGAGCCACCTTTTTTTATTATCAGGGTTCTACATATACTAGTACTGTGAATGAGAAAGTCTTGAAAATTCAGCAATGTAACTTGTAAAGGTCTGTAGGGTCCGTGAAATGTCAACTGGGCCCTAGCTAAATCATCCAGCAGTCGGGTCATTGAAGGTCGAGCAGTTCACTGATCTTCGTCAAGTCCAAGGACAACCAACGCACATCAGTTAATTGCACAGTGATTGCAACAGTGATCACACTCACTTCCTTGTGCCTACCATTACTAATATATTCCTGTGATAATGTCGTTAGTGTTCTATAGTCATCAAAGGCAGCTACAATACTTAAATACGACGAAAGTGTAATCCGCGTGAAGCACTAACCGCGAGGTGTGACTTCGACGTTAGTTGTTCCTCAATCATTCGACATAGATCATCTACATCAGTGGTTTGCAAGTCTTCGTGAGAAGTCTGGATCCCATCCGCGTTAATTACTTTTTGCAAACCTTTAGTTTAAAAGCGTTTGGTGAGTCACCAATAAACAGTGGTAAAATAAGTAGTGCGAAAACTGAGCTTTTAGCACCTCACTTGTCGTTGAGAACCAGTCAGACAGTGCATAGCGGATTCCAACAGCTTTAATCTACCACTTAGTCAATCTGAGATTCACATAATAAAACGAACGCTTACATACATGGAATCCAGTTTCGTTCACTGGACGCAATGGTCTGCTCTATCGAATATTTTGAAGAAATTTAGGAGTCCAACATGCAATAAATGGCTGTTTCAGTGAGAGGTCCCAGATATTCCAAGTTGTCAAAAGACTTGTGTTGTGATCCACCTAGGAGGACACAATTTCGTGAATTAGGGAGCACAGATACGTTGGGCATTTGGCCACTCAGTGTTTTCTTTACGGTTGTCCATGAACCAAATTAACTCAGGAAGTAGGTTAATTTTTAGGAAATTGTGGTTGTCATTATCGATATCTAGGCACGACCGACTTGTCTTAAGAGATAATCAAGCAATAAGCTAGCGTCTTCCAATGTTTTATCAGAATGAGTGAAGACGATCCTACATGCTTAACTGTTTTTTCTTGATGAGGCACACTGGGCGATATTTTCAGACAAGTGACGTTTTGTCACCAAGTCCGTAAAAGCAATGCTTAGTTTGAAGTCGGTATTTGAGAACAGTAAAGAATGTTAAGATTACTCAACGGTGATTCTTGGTAAAAATCCATCACCTAAATCTCCATGTTAGGATGAAGGAACGAACTTTTCGGAGTAGTCGGGGGTCCGTGTGGTCTTCGAGCTAGACCTACCGGATAGAAGCCACAGTTATTACTGACACCACACCAAAATACATCTCGGTGTCTTGTCATGGGAGGTAAGATTTCGTGAACTCCTAGTCAGGCGAATACAGAAGTCACGAACGCATCACTCAGTGTCTCATTTATCGCTTCTAAACTCCCTGATTTTTTCAGGTGAAAGTTCATCGCAATTGATGTCTTTATTAAGTAAGGTCCACAAATTGTTATACGAGGATGTTTATCGTATAATAGTACCCTAGGTTTAGAGATTTTCGACCGTCACCACTCTACATTAATCCTTAGATAATGAATGTGAAAGAGACAACACTCGAGGACTACCTGCTTAGGATTAGTCATCTTGAGAGGAATACTTTATGTTATTAAACAAGCTTTTACACTGACCCCCGTGGATTTCGACAGAATCAGGTTTAGTTAAACTGTGTGAATTGTCACAGTTACATTTGGTTTAAATATGTTACAAGTTTTCGGAGTTTGCCAACGCCTTTACCTGTAATACCTTTATAATCGAAGTATGCCACTAAGTCGAATCAGAAGTCAGAAATGAAGGAGTCCGAAGATATATTCTGAAGGCTATCGGTATGTTAAGGAACATTTGGTCTAAGCTGGCCAACAGTTGGAAGGGGTGCATAGCACGGTGTACTCACTCGTGGTCTGGTGCGGATACGTGAACAAGCACCTACAGCTAGGTGAGTCCATTAAAACCAATGCGGTCAGCATCAAGTGTTGAAGACTTACAGAGCTAGTGAGTTTGGGGATTTATTTACCGCCACAGGTTCATCAGGAGTGGTTTGATAGGAATCTCAGCATATCCTTAGAGTGGATATCCAAGTTCAACAATCTTCACATTTTCTAGCAAAACTGCTCACCTGTTTTTAATGATCAAAGTCGGAAGGTAGGTTTCCGAACTTTTGTGGGGATCTATGACTGGTAAGGTTCAAAATCGTCGATTTTCAGAAAAATATCCCTAATATTTGTAAGATCCAAACCTAGTTCCAACTAGGTTGGGATTGCTGAATAACTGGCAAGTAAAAGTGGAGAAACTCGCAGACCCCATTTATTCAACCAACAATTGATCCCAAAATATTCAATCGAGCACACCAAAAAGTAGGTGTTATTCTATCCTTTCCGGATAGATCAAGTAAGATTCTGTTTGAGCGGCTGTTCTATAACACAAAGTGTTTCAAATTCTGGGAAAGTGCTCCAATTTACAACCAAATTGCACGATCCCAGTCAAAATCAACCGCACAATCAAAGAGCGAACAGTCAATATGGCAGCCGCCAGAATAACAACGATTAAAACAAATTAAATACAGTTCAGTAAGAAACATAAAAACTCAATGAAAACGATAGGAAAACCGAGAAAATTAAACGTTACAGTCTCAATTGGCATCAAAAAAGTTAACAATATGTACAAATAAAGAAACCATAAAGAAGAAATTGCAAATGTATACATGGAGGGATTTTCACCTTCAAAATGGATCTTACAATGGTGATGAATGCTGATCGCAGAATATTATGAACCGAATTGAATGAGACGTGATTATCGGAGGTCAACTCAGCTTTCAGAGTGTCAAGCTCTATCTGAGGGGTCTGACTAAACAAAGTCAGTCAGTCGTATGAATTACCATATCCAAACAGGTAAAAACGTGATGATCACTTCTCCTAGTTTACTTGGTTATTATCTATCGTGACACGATTTATCTTGCCCCAATAATCACTGAGTACTTCTCTAACGATTCGAACGAGGAACACTATCTCCCAAGCAACATACCACAATTTTCGTAGTACTTATTTTTCAACCCTTGAAATTGTTGTTATTGATCTTATAATCGTAGCAGTACAGGTATTATAGTTTTATGACACGATGAAAAAACAGTTTGAGAGGAAAACTTTTTCTTCTATTCAAGTCGATGAAATGTTTGATGTGGACTTTCGCTTCATTGAGTTATAATACCGTTATTAATCTTGAAACTCCACCTATGAATCTTCTAGGGCTACTACAGGTTCCAATCCCGGATTAAGAAGGAGGGTTGGGCATGGGGTAGGCGATGCCATCCCGTAAAAGAAATCCTGCTAAATATACGCCAACCAGACTAAACAATTTAAACTATTTAAAATCTGCCCTGGGAGTTGAAGGATCTTTCAGAAGAATTATGATACCTCATGATAAAAGCCGAAATTCTTTGGACGTCATGTGGCCGATGCCACTTCTAGCAACCAGAGCAACAATGTTTATAGGTACATGGAACGTCCGAACAATATGGGAGACCGGGAGAACCACTCAAATAGCAATGGGAATGTAGAAATACAACTTTGGCAGTACATGGAATCAGTGATACCCTTTAGACTCAAGTTGGATAGCAAAAGCTAGATACGGAGAGATGCTGCAGTACTCCAGTCACGAAGAGGAAAATGTTCCACACACTCATGGAGTTGTTCTGGTGCTGTCCAAAGCAGAACTTACAGGGTGGGAATCTATTGGATCCAGGATCATCAAAGTATCATTCAAAACAAAGAACAAGGGAATCACAATGAATGTTATCCAATGTTATGTACCCACCAATGATAGCGACGACAACGATAAAGATCAGTTCTACTCGAAGCTGCAATCAATCATAGCGAAAGGCTCAAGGAACGACCTCACAATCCTGATGGGAGATCTAAATGCTAAAGTCGGAGTGGACGACACATGATATGAAGATATAATTGGACGACATGGACTAGGAGAGGGAAATGAAAATGGGGAGAGACTTGCAAATCTATATGCATTCAACAAATTGGTTATAGGCAGCACAATATTTCCACACAAACGCATACACAAAGCCACATGAATCTCGCCGGACCACACCACAGAGAACCAGATAGATCAACAAAAATTTCCGAAGGACGATGGAAGATGTGAGAACCAGGAGAGGAGTTGACATAGCTTCAGATCACCACCTGGTTGTGGCCAAGATGAGACTGAAGCTAAAGAAACACTGGACAAATGGACGAACAGCATTACAAAGGTTCAATACAGCCTTCCTTCGAGATACTAACAAACATAACGAATTCAAGATAACCTTCAACAACGGGTTCCAAGCTTTACAGGATCTACTGAAAAAGAAGGAAACTACTATTGAGGATAACTGCAAAAAGGATCCAAGAAGCATTAACTTAAACGTGTCGGAAGGTATCAATCATACAGTGACATATCGATCATAAACTAATATTAAATAATTGGAAGAAAGAGGAATATTAATAATTAAAGTAATCATTCGAAAATCAAGCTGCTGCTATGTTGCATAATATATAAAAGGAGAAGAAAGAACTGACAAAATATTTTGATGAATCATCGGTAATATAGTAGTTATGTAAGGTTTTATACAACGAACTACCTCGCATTCACCACTATTATACGTCTCTGATGTGATCATCTGTACACGGAAGTGATCTCTGCCACTGAGCACTATTCCTCCTCCTTTGTGATTTATAACCCTACTACTTGTAATACAGATGAAACCTGAAGTGGTTAGGGAACAGTCGATATCTACGGTGAGCCACGTCTATGTGACAACAATTATATCGTGACATAACTCATCCACCACCACACCTAACTCAGTTGTTTATTTCTAAGACTGTGAATGTTCGCATAGCACACATATAAGGTGTTGTGGGAATCATTCCTTCTATCCATACAAGTCTTGAAGGCATTGGTTTCCAAGACCTAACCACGTGAAGACCCTGAAACTCGAGGTTTGTTTCGTTATTTAGCTTTCGAGATTTGTCAACAAAACCAGGTTGTTTCTTTTTCCTG
>NC_031502.1:24552536-24558695 GCF_000237925.1 Schistosoma mansoni | reverse complement strand
CGTCCACGCTATCAAATGCTTTCTCGTAGTCGATAAAGTTGATGTAGAGTGATGAATTCCATTCATTTAATTGTTTCACGATGATCCGTTGTTGTGGTTTGGTCTGTACACGATCGATCCTTACGGGATCTAGCCTGTTGGGCGTCTACGGAGTCCTTCATTCTGTTTAACAATATCCTGGTTGAAGACGTTTCCTGGTATTGAGAGAAGAGTGATGCCCCTGTAGTTATCACATCTGCTGAGATCGCCTTTCTTTGGTATTTTGATCAGAAGTCCTTTCCAGTCTGTTGGTACGTTTGTCGGTTCTGATGCTCCTCTTCACTTGCTTGTTTGCCTCAGTGTATTCAGCTTGTGCCTTGGCTTTCTCTGTTCTTGTTCGGCAGATATTGATTGCTGTCTTCTTGTTTCTCATTTCTTAAATCGTATCCAGTGTATCAACAATGATCCATTCCTTGTGATGGTACTTCTTGTGGCCCAAAACCTCCTGACATGTTGAAGTGATTGCCTCTTTTATCCCTTTCCAGTTGCTTTACATAGTAGTTCCCTCTCCATTGAGTAGAGCGTGAAAGGCCTGGAACCTATTGCTGAGGACTATCTTGAATTCGTTGAGTCTGTCATTATCTCGAAGAAAAGTTGTAGTAAACTTTTGTGATGTTGTCCGCCCCGTTGTCCAATGCTTCTTGAGTTTCAGTTTCATCTTGACGACCAGCAAGTGATGATCTGAGGTCGTATCAGCTCCTCTCTTGATTCTCACATCCTCCATCGTCCTTCTGAAATTTGTATTGATGCAGATATGGTCGATTTGGTTCTGTGTAGTGTGATCCGGACGGACAGTAACCCCCCAGGGGTGCACCAGGCGGAGTTACAGGTATAAAATAGGATGCAACGCTTACGTTCAGAGGACTGAGTTCAAGAGTCTCAATAGTTATAACTGGCTAGATTAACTGTAAGACGATTAAGTTACAAAATGAATAAACAAAGATGCTTGATTGGTTTATAAAGACTGCTTAGTAATGATTTTTATTTCAACAACAATATCATCTAAGGCAGTGTTAATCATTATCATAAGATAACAAACCATCCTAAAGACTAATAATCCTGATGAAATAATCTTTGCATTTCAGCGTGATGGAAGACTATATTGCACTGAACCTTGTTATAATACGCTATTTGGACCGAGAGGTGAGTTGTTGGTAGTTTGATGACCTTTCTTTTATCATCCGACAATTATCAAAACAATCTGTGTAAGAATCTGGATTTTTCAAAAGATAAACCAGTAGAAAGTGAATTTCGAAAAACTAATACCACAGTAGCTTTAAATGTGACTTTAATTACTGGTGTATCAGAATAATGATATATTTCAGAGCGCGCCAAAAATATTCTGATGAATTAATACCAATAACTATGATTGTAAGTGCTAATTAGGCTTGTTCTTTTGTCTGGCAGCACACTAAAGAAAGCGGCTCTAGTGTAATAAAGCACTTGCTGGAATACCAAGTGAAAACTCATTTGGTACGATTGCGTTGTAAAAAAACTGACTAAAATTTATGAGTCGGTGGGTAATTAAACCACAACTTAACCAATAAACCGTGAAACATTCAACTACACATCAATAGCTTTACTAAACAAATGAATGACTTTGAATCCACATACCAACCGTGCACTAATTTATGAAAACGAAATAGACGAAATGAACAATATTGCTTTTATAAAAAATAGTTAATTATAATTTTATTTATCAATAATGATAACTGGACGTGAAATTCATTTATAAATATGACAAGATTGTAAATACAATGAGTTTCTGTACACTTTCATTTGTAATTTCATTCCAGGATATGGTGCAGTTCCAGACATTGATGACTTTTACGCATAAGTGTAACATCTCGAAAACGTATGATCACTTTTCATTATTAACACTGTTTCCAAGACACATGAAATAGATTTATTTAATTACTATTTATCTCTTTTATTTTAATACCGTATACTTTGTAATAAAATCGCTTAACATAAGATGTGTCTTTTTCTTTCTATACCACAACGATCCAGTGTTAAATGTTGATGAAAATACAGCAAGTTAGGAGTCATAGATCAGATCTCTAAACCAGTCATCACTATCATATCGGTGAAAATGAACATAGAGATATGATGAACAAACACACATCTAACTGCTATTTTATACAAGTTTCACCTATACTTCAAACACATAAAACGTAACCGATCTTCACGTCTACACAGATCAGTAATAGATCAATCATTATTAGGCGATAAGGAAAGGATGTTTGAAAGGTCTATATACTTTTTAGCGATCGGCCTTGGGTAAATTAATTCAACCTTCTTTTGACACACATCTACTAACGGAATTCTTACACGAGTTGATAAAGAGTTTGGTGCAAGTGGAGTTCATTTTTCACAGCAGAAAAACTACCATTCAAGACTGAATACAGTGTGATAATCACTGACTCCTCACTCTAGAAATTTCAAAGCTCAACCATACTCAAGTATGTATATATTTTTACCTGACTTCCCGGTGAACACATAATCTGTGAACAAATACAGAGAATTTCGTCTCATTGTTTTACATGATGTATAAACATCTCCATAACTTCACGGGCAAATTTTTGTCAAGAGTAGATTCCGGTATGGAGTGACACATCTTTTGGTAGATGTGTCTCATGCAACGAGGTTGTAGTCAATTAAATTTGGTAAAATAAAATGATTTCATAATACTTTGGTGTTTTTTAATGAGTCATGTTGAGAGGTGCTAAAGGTTATCTTTAGTAGACCATGATGCACTTTGGTCTACTGAATAACGATTATCGTTGATAACTAATTTTCACAGAAATTATCAGTAGAGATTTGGAGAAACATTACACAAATGTATTAACCATCACTGAACACCTGTCAATGTATTTGTTCAAGTCATTGAGTGTTCTTCTACCTGTTGTTTCTACTCTTCTAAATCACTAACTGCAAAATGTACCGAAAATATTATGATGAATGAATAATACTAACTACCAATAAACAATGGAATTGAATTTGTAAAAATCTTAGCGATTGAAATTAAAGTAAATTCAACTATCCGATTGGTAGTCTGGTTCACGCTCCTTCAAAGGAAATAAAGTTTGGATCAGACTGCCGAGCATAACGTGGGATTTCTTTTAATTCCAGTCACTGAGATTTTTACGAATACAACTCCCTTCTTTAGGGTCTTCCGTTAATTCAGCACCTAACTAACGTGAAACTGTTCTTTCAAATTTAGACGAAAGTTCCCATAGGAGTAACTACCATAATTGAACATCACTTACAGTTGATAATTAGTCCGATTGAATCTCAAAGAAAGTGCGTAACGCGACGACTCAATTTTCAGAAATCTAAACGTTCACAATGGTCAAGTGAAACAGTAGATTGCAGTACGACATACACCTTAGATAGTTCATTGCCAAAACCAATAGTGAGTTCAAGAAATAATAATAATAATCTGTCAAACTTCACCAACTCTTTCCTTCTAAAACCAGATACAATGAGCATCTTACATTGCTACAATTTTCCTTTTACAAACAAACCCACTGGAATCCACACAAATAAGTAAGACATATGAGTCCAAGAGTTGATACGGCGACCTCCTTTACCGTGAACTTTTGCTAAATTTAAGCTTACACTAACGTTTTTCATTCTCATTCTTGTACGTACAGAATATATCTCAATAACTAACCTAATCAACGATACTCAGAAACCACCTTTTTATTACATGTAAGGGTAAAAGTTGATGTACACACACATACATATTGTTTATTGACATGTCACCATTTGACTGGCATTCTGAATTCAGAAAGTAGCCTTCCATTCCCTATACTAATAGATTGTTCACTAATATTTCCAGACTAAAATAATTCAGAATCTGAAAAACATGAACATCGAGAACAGATGTTTCAGTTTGTCCTCTACATAAGTGCAGATTTATCAGATTCTGAAGAGAGAATACTTTAAATTTATGTTTAACGTCGTTTGTTTACTTTCAATACATTTTCAAAAAGTAGATCATTTCTTAATCCGCATACTCTCCCATCGCACTCAAATCATATGTTATAATGTTTGGTTCTCAATCAAGATGTTCAGCTCACTTTCTTTACTAGTTGTTCGTGTAGTATACGGTATAAACAAGGATAGAGAAATATATTGGAGATAGATATCTATCACTACATATTCACTATGACTTGATCAATACACCCCTATCAATCAGATTCATTTCATTGGACTTTGACTGCTCAAGTGTGATTTTAATTGGTCGTTGGTAGCCTTGAAAATAGTGGTCAGAGAATCATGTGACAGGACGGTGAGATCGATACAATTGGATAAACAATAAAAACATGAGGAAAGTTACGTTGTGTAAGCTATAAGTTGTGCTAACCTTTTGTCGGTCTAGTTTCTCCCTCCTGTTTTTGTTTATCAGCCATGAAATGCCCTTCATGCAATAAGGAGGTCTACTTTGGTAGGTTTAATAGTATGCATTTATATTAAATAGCTGAGCGGGTCAATTCACTTGGAAAAGACTGGCATCGTCCGTGTTTGAAATGCGAAAAGTGCAAAAAAACGCTGACTGCGGGTTCCCACTGTGAAGTAAGTGACTTTGTTTACCGTATTGCTTCCATGACTAAGTTGGCTTAAAATCATTATAATATTGTTCAGACGGGAGATACGCCTGAGACTATCCGTCACTTTATACTGCCTAATTTTGCGTCCCATTAGATAACTATCTTTGTTGTCGGCATGATTACTTCAACTTATCTTATTTTCACTTCGTATTTGATTCAGCTTCGCTTTGCATCGAATCACCCTTGACCTAACACAACATTAGCATGACTACTTGTTTGTATTTGGCAAATATTGGGTCTAATTTATTTCCTGTGCTTTTATTTAAACTGACTTGCTAGTCATTTATTCTCTGGAAAAAGTGACTTTCACTAAGTCGCAAGGTGTCACAAATCCGATTTTTTACTCATTGGATTATTTTATTACGAATGTGGTATTATTGTAAGCAATCTACTGAAAGGTCATCTATTTGAAATTGTCGAGTCAAAGCTTCCTAGTAATACTTGAAAGATAACTGTCTGAATTCACTTTTTTCTTCCTCATCCATTTTATACTGATTTGAAGGGGTCTCTACTGCGAGACATACAAATAATAGAATGATAAGAAAGTATGACACAACCGCGTAGGTCATATTAACGCCCAGGGGCGGTCTGTGAAACTCGTGTTAAACAGAATGGATTAGGTTCTCCTAATGGGTTCTGTATGAGGTTCTTTGTCGCGTTCTTTAGTAGTGTTAGTTTTGGTCATTACATCCACCGAAACGGTAGTGTCAACTAGTCTTTTTAAATTAGTAAACGGTGTATCAATGTGATAGCTTTGGTCTCATACTGCTGGTTTGAAGCCGATGAAATATCACTATCCATGTGGCATTTTACTACATATCACCTCATTCTTTTTAACAGAAAAGTGTTTGCCAATGAATTTTCTCAGTGTTTTGTTTCGTGGGACACACTTAATGAGAATTGAAATGCTAAGTATGCCGTTTGGATGTTGTGGTTGTGTGTAAGAAATATAAGGGCTTTATTATGGAATTGGTGTAAACTGAGGACATTATAGAGTGACATTTTGCGACTGCTAATCAATATGATATTTATTTATATTTCAGCATGATGGTAAACCCTATTGTCAGATTCCATGTTACCAAGCACTGTTTGGACCCAAAGGTGAGTGATCATCAAGTAATCAATTCTGCCCGTTAATAAGTTGATTTGAAAGCTTGACAGGTGCTAGAATGTGTAGCATTCAATTTGGTTGCAAATATGTTTATTACGAATTTTCACTTGCAGTATTAAGTTGTGTATCACTGAAACATTGGGAATGAGGTGTAGGCCAATGAATAGTGTGTTGTTATGTCCTTGATCTATCTACCCAGAACATACAGGAGAGGAATTTCCTCGATCTATGTTAATGCCTTGATACGGTGGGCCAACTGGTTCAACGTTGAGGCTAGAATTGCGTGAGTCCGAATTGAGATATATGAATAAATATATGACTAACACGATCACAACACATAAACAATTAGAAAAATAAAATTATATCCAAACTAAGCATTAGGGGGGGGGGGAA
>NC_031502.1:24538503-24552336 GCF_000237925.1 Schistosoma mansoni | reverse complement strand
TATAAAATAAACTCGCTGCTTCAAATTTATGTTTTACTTTTCACTCTCAGTTGTAAGTTCGTAAGTGACGGTGGAAGTTGTTAGTTCGTCTTCATCTTTGCATTCAAGGCAGATTATTATTATTATTATTTGAACACACAGACGATTTGCACAAGGGGGCACCAAATACATATGCGCCACATGGAGAGGAAACAAATTTCAAGACGGAAAAAACTGCTTTCATTCCTCGATTTTCTTTTCCTACTTTATACAATTGTATTCGTGTCGTTATGCCCAATAACTGGAGTTTTGGGGTGGAGCAAACACTACTGTATGCGGGATAAATCACCAAACTAATTAGAAAATGTAGGTTTGAGGTCAAAAACGAAGGGAACCAATGGACGAGCAAATGGTCAGCGAGCAGCTAATAAGTGGCGCCCTGGTAATTATATTTTAGTCTGACTGCGCTTCCTTGTTGCATGTTACTTCCACTGATTGATATAGACTCAGAGGTCACCAACCACTTCGAAAATATATACAACCAGTTCTCCCTATTAATTCATCGGCAAACGGATAGCTGAACCACAAAGGGAAAGTTTGTAAGTGTTCCCTGCATGATACATCCTAAATTATTAGTTGCGTTAATGGTATGTATCCGCTGTCAGTTTATAGGTGTCTGATTCAACAAATGACGCGCTAAATGTGGTGCATTCTTTCTTTTGGTATTTCTGATTCAACTGGGTACAAATATGCTACAGGGCTGTATAACACACATATCAATGAAAGGGAATCCGGATTGATGTTTTTCTTGAGGACTTGGTCAACAATTTATTCGTGCATTAATATAAGTGAGTAGAAACCTCTAATTCTGAGTAGAAAGGCGTAAACATGCTTCAATTTATTTACCAGAACATATATACGGAACAGTTTGGTGAAAATAGGGGAAAAAGTCTTCCAAGTAGCAAATCAAAACAATGGTGTACATTCCATATGTAAATATATATATATATATATATAACTCCGTCTGGAGCACTTCTTGGGTGTTACTGTCGGTCTCAAGCCCGGATAAAGGAGGAGGGTTGGGCATGGGGTTAGCAACCTCATCCCGTAGAAGACTGACTCGCTAAAAAACGCCAACCAGGAAAGATTGTTCACACCATTTAAAATCTACCCTGGGAGTTTGAAGGTCTTCATTTAGAAGAGTTATGACGTCTCATGGTGAAAGCCTAGTTCCTCCGGTAGCCACGAGGCTGATGCACCTCTGACAACCGGAATAACCATATATCTAGATACATGGTCAGTCAGTCAGCTACAACGTAGGATCTGGCAAACATATGCATCGGTCCAGATACATGGAATCCTCGTACAATGTGGGAGACCGAGAGAGCCATCTAAATTGCTCCAGAAATGAAAAGTTACAACCTGAAGATGCTTGGAATCAGTGAAACACATTGGGTGCAGGTCAGACAGCAAAGATTAGCTTCAGGGAAGCTGCTGTTATACTCCGGCCATGAAGACGAAAATGCTTCACATACACAAGGCGTTGCACTGATGCTGTCCAAACAAGCACAAAATGCACTTATAAGGTGGGAAACTCATGAACCCAGAATCATCAAAGCCTCCTTCAAAACAAAGAAAGGGCATTACAATGAACGTTATCCAGTGCTGTGCGCCTACCAATGATTACAATGAAGACATTAAAGATCAATTTTACGATAGGCTGCAGTCAATCATCGAGAACTGACCATTCTGATGGGAGACCTAAATGCCAAGGTTGGAATGGGCAACACTAGATACGAAGACATCATGGGACGACATGGACTGGGAGAAAAGAACGAAAATGGTTGGCGATTTACAAACGTATGTCCCTTCAACAAAATGGTCATAGGCGGTACCGTATTCCCACACAAACTCATACACAAAGCCACATGGACTTTACCGGATCACATTTCACAGAACCAAATCGACCATATCTGCATCAATACAAATTTCAGAAGGACGATGGAGGATGTGAGAATCAAGAGAGGAGCTGATACGACCTCAGATCATCACTTGCTGGTCGTCAAGATGAAACTGAAACTCAAGAAGCATTGGACAACGGGGCGGACAACATCACAAAAGTTTACTACAACTTTTCTTCGAGATAATGACAGACTCAACGAATTCAAGATAGTCCTCAGCAATAGGTTCCAGGCCTTTCACGCTCTACTCAATGGAGAGGGAACTACTATGTAAAGCAACTGGAAAGGGATAAAAGAGGCAATCACTTCAACATGTCAGGAGGTTTTGGGCCACAAGAAGTACCATCACAAGGAATGGATCATTGTTGATACACTGGATACGATTTAAGAAATGAGAAACAAGAAGACAGCAATCAATATCTGCCGAACAAGAACAGAGAAAGCCAAGGCACAAGCTGAATACACTGAGGCAAACAAGCAAGTGAAGAGGAGCATCAGAACCGACAAACGTACCAACAGACTGGAAAGGACTTCTGATCAAAATACCAAAGAAAGGCGATCTCAGCAGATGTGATAACTACAGGGGCATCACTCTTCTCTCAATACCAGGAAACGTCTTCAACCAGGATATTGTTAAACAGAATGAAGGACTCCGTAGACGCCCAACAGGCTAGATCCCGTAAGGATCGATCGTGTACAGACCAAACCACAACAACGGATCATCGTGAAACAATTAAATGAATGGAATTCATCACTCTACATCAACTTTATCGACTACGAGAAAGCATTTGATAGCGTGGACGGGAGGACACTATGGAGGCCTCTTCGACACTACGGAGTGGCTGAGAAGATAGTCAATATCATCATCATATGGATTAAACTGCAAAGTCGTGCATGGACGAAAGTTGACAGACTCGTTCGAGGTAAAGACCGGTGTCAGGCAAGGTTGCTTACTCTCACCCTTTCTCTTTCTCCTGGTGATCGACTGGATCACGAAGACGTCAACATCCGGGGGGAGCACGGGATATAATGGACAGCTAGGATGCAGCTGGACGATCTAGACTTCGCAGATGATCTGACTCTTCTATCACACACGCAACAATAAATGCAGGAGAAGACGACCAGCGTAGCAGCAGCAATAGGTCTCAATATACACAAAGGGAAAAGCAAGACTCTCCGATATAACACAACATGCACCAATCGAATCACACTTGACGGAGAAGCTTTGGAGGATGTAAAATCCTTTACATATCTGGGCAGCATCATTGATGAACACGGTGGATCTGATGCAGATGTGAAAGCGCGGATAGGCAAAGCAAGAGCAGCATATCTACAAATGAAGAACATTTGGAACTCAAAACAACTTTCAACCAACACCAAGATCAGAATTTTCAATACAAATGTCTAGACAGTTCTACTGTATGAGGTGGAAACCTGGAGAAGTGCGAAAGTTATCATCCAGAAGATACAAGTGTTTATTAACAGTTGTCTACGCAAAATACTTCGGATCCGTTGGCCAGACACAATTGGCAACAACTTACTGTGGGAGAGAACAAACCAGATTCCAGAGGAGGAAGAAGCGCTGGAAGTGGATAGGACACACATGGAGGAAATTACCCAACTGCGTCACAAGGCAAGCCTCATATGAGATCCTGAAGGCCAAAGGAAAAGAGGAAGACCGAAGAACACATTACTCCGAGAAACGGAGACAGACATGATAAAAATGAACAAAAATTGGATAGAACTAGAAAGGTAGGCCCAGGACAGAGTGGGTTTGAGAATGCTGACCGGTGGCCTATGCTCCATCGGGGGCAACAGGCGTAAGCATATATATATATATATATTCAGAAAGGAGTAACTAAAATGGAATCAGGGATTTTGAATTTTTTGTTTTAATAATAATATTCGATATGGATGAATTATCAGACGAAGAATTAGTGCGAAATTGACGAGCCTGCAACTGTGTATATTAAGATGTCTATTGGCCAGAGACGAACAGCAGCATTTTGCTAAAACTATTTGTCACAACGAAGTTGTGTTTTCTTTCCATAGTTGTACACTAATTAACTGACTCATTTCGTTTTCTTGTGGATCGAAATTCTAACCCGTATAGTAGATTGAACGCATCTCAGACATTAAGTTCCATTTGTGTTAGAAATGTTTGACAAAAATTCAGAACCTGCTCACGATTTTTTTCCACCAAATTATACATTTTGAAACCTCCGTTTTGTAAGCGAATGGAGGACTTCAGCAGTTTTGCTGATAACCGCCAGTACATATTTAGAAAGAGAAACATTGAATACGTAAGACATCTCTCAATGGTCAGAGGAATTGTCCCTTCAAATTGGTAAATGGGATATTTCATTCAATTTACCTACATTTTTGGGAGGAGGTTTTGATCCTACTTTTGTTAGATTTAACGTGTCTCACTTCAACAAAGTGAGTTAGAACGTGAAACCTATGATGTACTATGAATTACGGATTCTTGTTTAGTATTTTCTCGACTCATAGTTCAACGGTTGTGATCGAAATTTACTTACACATTAAATGCATTCCAAGTATCTCTGTGCATTTATTAATTCACCAGTATGCCTAGAGCTGAAGTCAGATTATACCACAAAACCAATTCATTCTATGGACCCATTGATTCCCAGTTGAATCAGAAATACCAAAAAGAATGCACCACATTTAGCGCGTCATTTGTTAAATCAGACACCTATAAACTGACAGCGGATACATACCATTAACGCAACTAATAATTTAGGATGTATCATGCAGGGAACACTTACAAACTTTCCCTTTGTGGTTCAGCTATCCGTTTGCCGATGAATTAATAGGGAGAACTGGTTGTATATATTTTCGAAGTGGTTGGTGACCTCTGAGTCTATATCAATCAGTGGAAGTAACATGCAACAAGGAAGCGCAGTCAGACTAAAATATAATTACCAGGGCGCCACTTATTAGCTGCTCGCTGACCATTTGCTCGTCCATTGGTTCCCTTCGTTTTTGACCTCAAACCTACATTTTCTAATTAGTTTGGTGATTTATCCCGCATACAGTAGTGTTTGCTCCACCCCAAAACTCCAGTTATTGGGCATAACGACACGAATACAATTGTATAAAGTAGGAAAAGAAAATCGAGGAATGAAAGCAGTTTTTTCCGTCTTGAAATTTGTTTCCCCTCCATGTGGCGCATATGTATTTGGTGCCCCCTTGTGCAAATCGTCTGTGTGTTCAAATAATAATAATAATAATCTGCCTTGAATGCAAAGATGAAGACGAACTAACAACTTCCACCGTCACTTACGAACTTACAACTGAGAGTGAAAAGTAAAACATAAATTTGAAGCAGCGAGTTTATTTTATAAGTTAAAACATCAAAACCAAGTAATTGAAAAGTACTTGAAGGAGCGATCTATTGGAATTGTCTCACAAGAGACATCAAAAGTAGTCATGTAGAATGTATAAACAAAACTTGAAATGACAAATTTGTTATCTATTTGTAGACGTGACTGCTGGCCACTGACCCATAACCTGAAAACAAAATGTGCCAATAATCTATATAGAACATTTAAGCAAATATAGTAGATGAATAATTTTTGACAGTGACTTTCACCCACACAAATCCTTTCTAAAATGGGCAAAGTCAGGATCGATATTTCACTCTACTTGAAAACATACCTTTGCAAGTTGAAGGCAGTATACATAGCCCTCATATCTACTATCTTGCAATATGGGGGACCCGTCTATAGTTTATCTTGTTATTGTTGTCTTAAAGCGCCTAATCTACTTTACATCTAATTCTCAGGATGATAGTTGTTTTTATGAGCACATACAATACTATAACTTTTCAATAACACACAATTTAATCTGACTATACATGATGTGAATAGAGAAATAAAGAAGCTATGACGAACAAAGGGGGCTAATCTTGGGGACATTATTAAGCTTAATTCTAAGTTTGTAAAATACTAACATTTAGTTTAATTCCTAGGTTATTTTATAAAGCATAAGCTTCCGTTTGATGCATAATTCACTGCCGTACCTTTTTCTATTCCAAAGCTATTGTAATTTAAACGCAACATTTTGCACTCCTCTTCCCCCCCCCCTAATGCTTAGTTTGGATATAATTTTATTTTTCTAATTGTTTATGTGTTGTGATCGTGTTAGTCATATATTTATTCATATATCTCAATTCGGACTCACGCAATTCTAGCCTCAACGTTGAACCAGTTGGCCCACCGTATCAAGGCATTAACATAGATCGAGGAAATTCCTCTCCTGTATGTTCTGGGTAGATAGATCAAGGACATAACAACACACTATTCATTGGCCTACACCTCATTCCCAATGTTTCAGTGATACACAACTTAATACTGCAAGTGAAAATTCGTAATAAACATATTTGCAACCAAATTGAATGCTACACATTCTAGCACCTGTCAAGCTTTCAAATCAACTTATTAACGGGCAGAATTGATTACTTGATGATCACTCACCTTTGGGTCCAAACAGTGCTTGGTAACATGGAATCTGACAATAGGGTTTACCATCATGCTGAAATATAAATAAATATCATATTGATTAGCAGTCGCAAAATGTCACTCTATAATGTCCTCAGTTTACACCAATTCCATAATAAAGCCCTTATATTTCTTACACACAACCACAACATCCAAACGGCATACTTAGCATTTCAATTCTCATTAAGTGTGTCCCACGAAACAAAACACTGAGAAAATTCATTGGCAAACACTTTTCTGTTAAAAAGAATGAGGTGATATGTAGTAAAATGCCACATGGATAGTGATATTTCATCGGCTTCAAACCAGCAGTATGAGACCAAAGCTATCACATTGATACACCGTTTACTAATTTAAAAAGACTAGTTGACACTACCGTTTCGGTGGATGTAATGACCAAAACTAACACTACTAAAGAACGCGACAAAGAACCTCATACAGAACCCATTAGGAGAACCTAATCAATGAGGATAATATTCACGAGTTTCACAGACCGCCCCTGGGCGTTAATATGACTTACGCGGTTGTGTCATACTTTCTTATCATTCTATTATTTGTATGTCTCGCAGTAGAGACCCCTTCAAATCAGTATAAAGTGGATGAGGAAGAAAAAAGTGAATTCAGACAGTTATCTTTCAAGTATTACTAGGAAGCTTTGACTCGACAATTTCAAATAGATGACCTTTCAGTAGATTGCTTACAATAATACCACATTCGTAATAAAATAATCCAATGAGTAAAAAATCGGATTTGTGACACCTTGCGACTTAGTGAAAGTCACTTTTTCCAGAGAATAAATGACTAGCAAGTCAGTTTAAATAAAAGCACAGGAAATAAATTAGACCCAATATTTGCCAAATACAAACAAGTAGTCATGCTAATGTTGTGTTAGGTCAAGGGTGATTCGATGCAAAGCGAAGCTGAATCAAATACGAAGTGAAAATAAGATAAGTTGAAGTAATCATGCCGACAACAAAGATAGTTATCTAATGGGACGCAAAATTAGGCAGTATAAAGTGACGGATAGTCTCAGGCGTATCTCCCGCCTGAACAATATTATAATGATTTTAAGCCAACTTAGTCATGGAAGCAATACGGTAAACAAAGTCACTTACTTCACAGTGGGAACCCGCAGTCAGCGTTTTTTTGCACTTTTCGCATTTCAAACACGGACGATGCCAGTCTTTTCCAAGTGAATTGACCCGCTCAGCTATTTAATATAAATGCATACTATTAAACCTACCAAAGTAGACCTCCTTATTGCATGAAGGGCATTTCATGGCTGATAAACAAAAACAGGAGGGAGAAACTAGACCGACAAAAGGTTAGCACAACTTATAGCTTACACAACGTAACTTTCCTCATGTTTTTATTGTTTATCCAATTGTATCGATCTCACCGTCCTGTCACATGATTCTCTGACCACTATTTTCAAGGCTACCAACGACCAATTAAAATCACACTTGAGCAGTCAAAGTCCAATGAAATGAATCTGATTGATAGGGGTGTATTGATCAAGTCATAGTGAATATGTAGTGATAGATATCTATCTCCAATATATTTCTCTATCCTTGTTTATACCGTATACTACACGAACAACTAGTAAAGAAAGTGAGCTGAACATCTTGATTGAGAACCAAACATTATAACATATGATTTGAGTGCGATGGGAGAGTATGCGGATTAAGAAATGATCTACTTTTTGAAAATGTATTGAAAGTAAACAAACGACGTTAAACATAAATTTAAAGTATTCTCTCTTCAGAATCTGATAAATCTGCACTTATGTAGAGGACAAACTGAAACATCTGTTCTCGATGTTCATGTTTTTCAGATTCTGAATTATTTTAGTCTGGAAATATTAGTGAACAATCTATTAGTATAGGGAATGGAAGGCTACTTTCTGAATTCAGAATGCCAGTCAAATGGTGACATGTCAATAAACAATATGTATGTGTGTGTACATCAACTTTTACCCTTACATGTAATAAAAAGGTGGTTTCTGAGTATCGTTGATTAGGTTAGTTATTGAGATATATTCTGTACGTACAAGAATGAGAATGAAAAACGTTAGTGTAAGCTTAAATTTAGCAAAAGTTCACGGTAAAGGAGGTCGCCGTATCAACTCTTGGACTCATATGTCTTACTTATTTGTGTGGATTCCAGTGGGTTTGTTTGTAAAAGGAAAATTGTAGCAATGTAAGATGCTCATTGTATCTGGTTTTAGAAGGAAAGAGTTGGTGAAGTTTGACAGATTATTATTATTATTTCTTGAACTCACTATTGGTTTTGGCAATGAACTATCTAAGGTGTATGTCGTACTGCAATCTACTGTTTCACTTGACCATTGTGAACGTTTAGATTTCTGAAAATTGAGTCGTCGCGTTACGCACTTTCTTTGAGATTCAATCGGACTAATTATCAACTGTAAGTGATGTTCAATTATGGTAGTTACTCCTATGGGAACTTTCGTCTAAATTTGAAAGAACAGTTTCACGTTAGTTAGGTGCTGAATTAACGGAAGACCCTAAAGAAGGGAGTTGTATTCGTAAAAATCTCAGTGACTGGAATTAAAAGAAATCCCACGTTATGCTCGGCAGTCTGATCCAAACTTTATTTCCTTTGAAGGAGCGTGAACCAGACTACCAATCGGATAGTTGAATTTACTTTAATTTCAATCGCTAAGATTTTTACAAATTCAATTCCATTGTTTATTGGTAGTTAGTATTATTCATTCATCATAATATTTTCGGTACATTTTGCAGTTAGTGATTTAGAAGAGTAGAAACAACAGGTAGAAGAACACTCAATGACTTGAACAAATACATTGACAGGTGTTCAGTGATGGTTAATACATTTGTGTAATGTTTCTCCAAATCTCTACTGATAATTTCTGTGAAAATTAGTTATCAACGATAATCGTTATTCAGTAGACCAAAGTGCATCATGGTCTACTAAAGATAACCTTTAGCACCTCTCAACATGACTCATTAAAAAACACCAAAGTATTATGAAATCATTTTATTTTACCAAATTTAATTGACTACAACCTCGTTGCATGAGACACATCTACCAAAAGATGTGTCACTCCATACCGGAATCTACTCTTGACAAAAATTTGCCCGTGAAGTTATGGAGATGTTTATACATCATGTAAAACAATGAGACGAAATTCTCTGTATTTGTTCACAGATTATGTGTTCACCGGGAAGTCAGGTAAAAATATATACATACTTGAGTATGGTTGAGCTTTGAAATTTCTAGAGTGAGGAGTCAGTGATTATCACACTGTATTCAGTCTTGAATGGTAGTTTTTCTGCTGTGAAAAATGAACTCCACTTGCACCAAACTCTTTATCAACTCGTGTAAGAATTCCGTTAGTAGATGTGTGTCAAAAGAAGGTTGAATTAATTTACCCAAGGCCGATCGCTAAAAAGTATATAGACCTTTCAAACATCCTTTCCTTATCGCCTAATAATGATTGATCTATTACTGATCTGTGTAGACGTGAAGATCGGTTACGTTTTATGTGTTTGAAGTATAGGTGAAACTTGTATAAAATAGCAGTTAGATGTGTGTTTGTTCATCATATCTCTATGTTCATTTTCACCGATATGATAGTGATGACTGGTTTAGAGATCTGATCTATGACTCCTAACTTGCTGTATTTTCATCAACATTTAACACTGGATCGTTGTGGTATAGAAAGAAAAAGACACATCTTATGTTAAGCGATTTTATTACAAAGTATACGGTATTAAAATAAAAGAGATAAATAGTAATTAAATAAATCTATTTCATGTGTCTTGGAAACAGTGTCAATATTGACAATGGATCGTAATTGTCATAAATATTAGTCCTTTTTTCAGTAATTTTCACTGTTTGGAACTGCACCATATCCTGGAATTAAATTACAAATAAAAGTTAACAGATATTAATTGTTTTATATTCCTGTACGTGAAGTAAGAAACTGAGCTCAGATTTTCGTTTTCTCATTATGAGATACATCTATGTTCATTTCTAAAATGAAACACAGAAACCAATATATCTGATGCAATACTGTAATGATTTGATCAGTTATAGTTCATGCAAATTGGCATTTTTTTAATACATTAATAATGTAGTAGGGCAGCTATTTATGTTCGCCATTTTAATTGTCGAAACATTCGATATCTTACTAGACGTTTATCCAGTGCTATCCAATGAAGTTAATTCACATATTTTGCAAGATTTCGTATATACTAATCACGTCTATCGAATTTTGTTTTATAGATTATCAAGTAATAAAAACAGCTAGACGAACTTACGAATACGTAAGCGGTGAAGTATGTCAAAGCGTTGAGTTATTTATGGTTTCAGTAATTTTTTAAAATGAACGTATATCCGTATATGCCGCTGTGCATTAAGAAATACACTTATATGTATAATAACACACTACATCTCCATTCTAATATATTTTCCCTGACTGATGTCATATCAAATCACAAAAAAGTACTATCGTTTAAAGGCTGGAGCAACAATTTACCGACTAGTATTGTTCTGGTGTATCAGCATTCATGTTGTTAACGAAATCCTACGTTGTATAAATAGATCAAGTAGTGCCTTCAGTAGGGCAATAATTTTAGATTTTTTTTCAGATCTTTTCTATATTGTTTTAGTCAAAAGTCATCTATCAATTATAGATATTTATGCATGGGTTCGATTAACATGTCAGAACTATTGATATATCGGCTGCCAAAGCTGAAAAAGGTAGGGTGAGGTTCGAGTCTACGACGAATAGGTCGATAAACGAGTTTACAACCATTTAATCATTTCTACCTAGATTGTTTTGATAATTATCAAATAATGAACATTGACTTGACTAGAAAACAAAGACTATCAAACTACTAACCACTCACCTCTTGGTCCATACAGAGTCATGTAACAAGGTTTATAACAATAAATTCGGCCGTTACGCTGAAATGTGAAGATAATTACATTAAGAAGAACATTGTGTAGTGTGGTATGTTATCGTATGATCCTGGTTAATATTAGTTTCGGTTATGCTGCTAGTGCGATGTGACTAGATATGAATTGTGATAAATATTGTTAAACTGATGTTATGATATGAATAAAGAAACAGGGACAAACAACGAAAGGGATTTCTTGGAACACTTTCACGTAATTCGAAATCTGTACAATATCAACATTTGGTTTTGTACTTGCTTTATTCGGGAATTTTTAAGTTTTCTTATAACATATAAATGGCTGTATCTTACTTTCCAAAATTAGAGTAATTTAAGCATGATTCCTGTATTCCGCTGATTCTACTCTAGTGTCCTCGTTTGGATGTGATTGTATTTTTCTAATCCCTTATGTGTTGAGGTCTCGTTAGATATACATTTATGCATTTTTCTTACGATAGTTGGATCGATAATAAATCGAGTAAATGTTCCAGCTAAATCGTCTACTCTCTTCGCTTGATAATTATTCAGGTCAGAGGTCAGTAGTGGGATAGTTCCTCCTCTCTGCTCTGAAGGCCGTTCAGTCACAAGCTGAGCTCACACTTTACAAGTCTCAATGTCTTACTATGTAACCTGTCACTTCAAAGCCGTAAACTACATCGGGGTAACTATCTTCTTAGATGTTAAGCAGAGAACAGTGGGGAGACAAATCAAAGTGTTAACATAGATCTGTGTTCATTCTCTCGATATGATTATCAAATCCAATATAATGGGGGCTTCGCGCTATTTCGAAGTGACACTATGTGATAAAAGTCCAGTGTGCTGTGGAATTTTTCCGGGAGTTGATTAAATACTATATGAACTTTCAGGCTTTCTGATAAAAGTATTTTCAGTAGAAAAATCAAACATTTTGAGGTAAAAATTAATTTACAGTTATATTTTGAAGATATATGGTCTGATGAAGATTTTCATGAAACGAGGTGTGAAGTAATTTGTGAATAATAGAGTCTCACGTACATTGCCATTACATTTCACATAGTGTAACCTTTTGACTTCAAGATACAAATATAAAGCAGATTCAATGAATAACTCAGAGAAGCTACTGGTTGTCATGGTCTTTGAGGAAAATGTGACAATGAGATTGTAATTTATCATGTTATACAGTAAAAGTCGAATTACAGATAGTACCTGTTAGAATCTATTATTTTGATTCTGTATCAAGGTGAATGTATCGTCACTTACGTCGTTCATAGCACAGAGTTATACATTGAGGTACGTTCAACTATGTGTAGATGCAACAATAATTCTATTGAGGAAAAGATATCTTAGTGAACCGTGATAAAATTAGTGTAAAATGATGAAAATAAACAAGCAAAAGAATGATAAAATTTGATGTTTCCTAAGCAAATTTGCGAGTTCTATGAAATATAATTTTCTCTATGTATATTCATGGTATAGTAACAAAACTGTGGGGTTACATGAGTTAATGTAAACATATCTGTCCAATTATCTTTTATTCACAATGTTACTAACAAGCAATACATTTACCTTGCAATGATAACCTGGAGTAATTGGTCTGTAACATCTTTCACACTTTAAACAGCTGCGGTGCCAGTCCTTACCCAGTGCTTCAATGCGTTCAGCTGTTCAGTAAAAAGCCACTATACAATACTCACCGAAGTAAACTTCTTTGTTACACACTGGACACTTCATTATTAAAACACAGTAAACAGATAATCCAGATGCGATGCAAAATAGACTCTAAAATAGTATTGACTTGGTTCAGTCTTTTACATTTAAGTTGATTTATGACTAAAGGTTTTATTGTTTTTCCACGTAAGTTCGTCAGACTATTCGATCATATGATGATATACCTGTTGTTATTCAAGTAACTAACTACCAATAGACAGCACGAATTCAAAATTTTGTAATCAAATAATGTGAAGCTATCAAGGTAGGTTGAGATAAGTAAACTTAAAACAGGGTGGTTTGTGATGGGGTAGAGCTTTTTAAAGATTAGATTTACGAGTAGAAAATATTTTATAGACGATTTGGTTGTCATTTGAGTAAGCGAATTTATATTCCATTAATCATTGGTGTTTAACAAATGAATTTGAATAAAGATAAATAATATCTTGATTAGGGAAAGCAGTCTCCATAGTTGAATTGCATGTAACAAAATAACCTGTCGTTTATGGATAACAAAAGACGATGAAACGATCACGATGAGTGGAAAATCTGATTGGAAATAAAGTCAAAGGGAACGTATTTACTAGGTGTTATTACTTTTCCGTGCTAAATCAGTTGAAACCAATTGACAGAAAACTAAATCTTTCAACAATTCAAAATTATCACTCTGTCAGCTGAGACACTACTGGTCGAATATCAGTCATCCAATATCATCATCATCATCATCATCATCATCAT
>NC_031502.1:24523512-24538303 GCF_000237925.1 Schistosoma mansoni | reverse complement strand
CATCATCATCATCATCATCATCATCATCATCATCATCATCATCATCATCATCATCATCATCATCATCATCATCATCATCATCATCATCATCATCATCATCATCATCATCATCATCATCATCATCATCATCATTTACTCTGATGCTTTTTTGTATATATTGTGATTTCTTTTGATTGATTTGCTCTAACCTTTTTGACGTAAATTGAAATAGTTTAATGGCAGGAAATATGGAATAAATTCTTTGTGCTTTGTTCATTTGGTATTTACTGATTATAAGTTTCCTTGAACAATGACTAGTGATTCAAACTCTTTGTTATTATTTGAACTCATCATTCTGACAACGCTTAGCTTTATATATAAAGATTAAATGCCATTCATATTGGACTAGATTGAAGTATTTTTGTTTTAATCATGGAAATATTCAATAGTACAATCAAGTTAAGTATAGTAAACCTAGATAACAGATTTTCTGATTATTCACATAATTTGCACACTTATTTATGTTCCAATATTAAAAACTGAATAAGAAACGAATCACTTGCACCACTGAAAAGTATCATAGTAAACCTAAGTTACATTATTGTTGGTTTGTAGTTGGCAATGAATATGTTAACTAACCTACATTAAAATTAATATATATTTATATTGAGTGTTTAGTCGGTTTTTTTAAATACACCACATACTATTTTCACTACTCTATAAAATCCACCATATGTGATGAATAATCGAGAAAAATGACTGATATATACCCTTCATTTAACCTTATTTCCTTGTTGTAAAAACACGTATTGCTATCTTAATGTTAAACACCCTTGTTCACGTTTGATCACGTAAAAGAATGCTATGAAATGAAGTGCTCATTTAAATTGAAAAAATGGAAATAAATTTGTTTTATGTGGTTAAACAACTGGAATATAACTAACGAAGGTTCTAAGTATGTCAAATTGATCTTCATTCTTCAGTTGAGAAATACTAGTAGAATTTCAGTAGTAATATCATTCATAAAGGTCTTTTAAAAGCACATATCAGACAATCATTTTGTTTTTACTAGCTTCTTAAATATTTCTCAGATTTAAAAAGAACCTTAACATCTACTGAATGTAGTAAGACGAGTAGGGTAATAATTAGAAACCTGCAAATTAACATTATACGGCTGAAAATGGACCTAAACAGTCGGATTTGTACTGGAAGAAACTTAAAACACTAAGCTATTTTGTCTTAAACATTGCTTTCACTTATTTGTTCGTGAAAATTGTAATTGTTTTGTTGATTACTTTTTATTACTCTATATTCTACGCTTGATTGCTAGACAGTGCTGAATAATTTTCTCTGAATGTTTATTAATTTGTATGGTGTTTGTTTCCTTAGCTTCAACGTCTATTATTATAGTTAACTAGAATATATGCTTGTAAACCACATGAATAGTTTCGCCTGTATAGAGCAGCCTTATATTTATTTTGTGAATATTATGTTTATCCTAACAAAGTGGTACCCCAAAAATCTATAGATAGTGGAAGGTTTCGTTAAAACACTTTAACCGAAATCTATGTGAAGTTGCTGAGCTGAAAAGCAAAATACATTTATATTATTTTGAAATAATGAACAAAATTTGCAGCTCAGGTGGATGTTTTTAGTGTTGTTGAGTTCTTCAAGCTAGATGGTCTGATTGTAAAGCTTTCATTGTGGTCCTGGATAACATCATTAGGGATTAATTTGTCTAGAAGGGAGCTTCTTAGCTTTTCCATGAGTCTTATATCAGCTTGTCCTGGTGTCATTAATGTAATTGGTTATCTTTTTAAGTTTGATTATCTTCAGCTGTACTTGTAATAGAATTGACTGTTTTGTTCTGTTGAGCTTTGTCCAGGCTATTGCTTGGTCTTTCCCGAATGAGTCGGTATATCAGGTCTAAATCAATGTGTCTATTAATTGCTGACTATTCTGAAGGTCACGCTTCGCGAAATTCACTGCCTTTCTTGGAATTCCTGCGATCTAGAACTTCGACGTTCTCTCAGTGGAATAATTGTCTGTGGTTATCTACATCTACTAATATTAGTGGTATCACATCATTTCACTGGTAGTTTATGTTCCAGTATGCGTAGGTAGAAAGGGAATCCGCCTGGTCAAATATATTGTTCGTCACGGTTGGTATAATTCATTCTGTAGATGATATTTTATTTGTCTTTTGATCTGAATAAAATAGAGTAGAGCGAATACGTTGGTTTATAAGCGACATTTATTCATGAACGTTTTATGACCCTCATGCTGATTATTGAGATCTCTTTAACACATGGCGATTTCATCATTTTCATAGTTCCTGATGCTTATTTGTGATGGTTTATTAATTTATTGGTAAACAGAAAAAGCAGGAGTACTGGAAAGACAAGTAAAAAGGAAGCAAGCCATGCTGATAAAACACTGATGTAGTCGAACGCGTCGACAACTTCACTTATCTTGGAAGTCTGACCAGCCCTAATGGGTTGGTGTCTGACGAAATCTCAGCACGGATTCAAAAAGCTCGTTTGGCTTTTGCCAACTTACGTCACCTATGGAGAAGACGAGATATCCGTCTATCAATTAAGGGACGAGTATACTGCGCAGCAGTTCGCTCTGTTTTACTTTACAGCTGTGAAACATGGCCATTAAGAGTAGAAGATACTCGTAGGTTACTAGTATTTGACCACAGATGCCTTAGAAATATTGCTCGCATCTGCTGGGATCACCGGGTAAGTAATAGTGAGGTTAGATACAGGGTATTAGGAAACGATGGTAAATCAGTTGATGAGGTCATGAATCTTCATCAACTGAGATGATTGGGCTACGTGTTACGTATGCCTGAACACCGATTACCACGATGCGCTATGCTGACTATTATTGGGTATGATTGGAAGAAAGTTAGGGGCGGCCAAACCAAAACATGGCATCAGTCTATAAAGTCACTAACCCCTAGTCTGAGCCATGTTGGTAGATGCAGACTACTTGGTTAAGGTCTGCATGACTATCGTAACCAATGGTTGGAGACTCTAGGTGACATGGCTCAGAATCGATCACAATGGCGTAGGTGTATACACTCTTTATCTTCCTTCAAACCGTGAAATTAAAATTGCTTCATATCTTTCTTTCTTCCTGTACTATATCCTTATATACAATCTTTCTTTTATATACTACCACCACTAAATTAACTACTTCTATGAATTCAGAGTTCATCTAATTGTGCCGATGAGGTATGGCAATTTGGACCGATGCATATATGTGCCTGGTCCTACGTTGTTGCTGACTGACTGACAATCAATCCACGCCGTTGCGCGACCATTTTCCATTCTCTTGGTTGGGTATCTGTCTCACACCCGATACCGATCAGCTTTTCACTAAAACTCTGGAATCTAGTTGGGACGAAACGGTCATTCAGTGCTTCTAGGTTTTCAATGGTGGTCTAATTAGATCGGTTCATGACTTCACTAAAATTCAACTACCTCCACAACCCCATGCTGAAGATAATAATTTACTGCTGTATCTAAATTATAAGCAGATAGATGGTGGCTAGCAGTGGGATCAAAGGCGCACGTTTCATCCTATTTGGGACTCATTGGCTGGATGTACCTGCATCTCAGATTTGACTTTCACTCTGGGACTGCACATATGCCAATAAGAAAATGAATTATATTCAGTTACACTACTAATAGATTTTAAGTAATCTGAGTCTTGGTGGTTATGACTTGAAAATAATTATCTAATTCTATAAACCAGGGTAAAACTGTTTTGGATATATGATGAAGGTATTTCCAAGTCAGTCTCTTTTCAAGTTTGTTCATTGGTAATACGTAAGAGTGAGAGCGACTCGTTAATGGATATTCTTACTGAGCCATAAATCAATAGTAAGAATGAATCCTTCGCTTATTATCTTCATCCCTACGATACCTTATAAGATGAAGTGATGAAATATTTTATGGTTTCACTTTTGGTTATAAGTGCTGAATGACATTGAATTCTCAGGATATATATATATATATCACTCCAGATATCGGTTGGAACTGAAGTCTATTTATTATTGTCTATTTACAATTTATTCATGTCCCAGCTAAATAATCCATTTACCTAATTACTTACGCCTATTACCCCCAATGGAGCATAGGCCGCCGGTCAATGCAACTCTTTCTGTATGTGAAGTATTTTCGTCTTCATGGCCGGAGTATAACAGCAGCTTCCCTGAAGCTAGTCTTTGTTGTCTAACCTGCGTCCAATGTGTTTCACTGATTCCAAGCACCCCTAGGTTGTATCTTTTCATTTCTGAAGCAATTTGGGTGGCTCTCCCGGTCTCCGACATTGTACGAGCATTCCATGTACCCAGATAAATGGTTGCTCTGGTTGTCAGAAGGGGCATCCGCCTCGTGGCTTCCGAAGGAACTCGGCTTTCACCATGAGACGTCATAACTCTTCTAAATGAAGACCTTTAACTCCCAAGGCACAATTTCGATAGGTCATTATTTAATTATTACGTAACGTATCTACTCGAAGAATTATATTTAATTACTATAAATTAGATATATATAAATTTCTTCGCTAGATTCGTTCTTTTTTTATTTGTCAAATGTCAAAATGGAGATTTTCACTAGATTTTAAATAGTTTGAATAATCTTTCCTGGTTAGCGTTGTTTTAGCTAGCTAGTTTTCTACGGGATGGTGTGGCTAACCCCATGCTCAACCCTCCTTCCTTCTCCGGGCTTGGAACCGGCAGTAACTCCAAAGGGGCTCCATGCGGAGTTTAAATAACCCAATGACTGATGATATTTCAGATGTTAGCTTCTGGGTTTGATAAAGCCAGTATTATAAGTAAAACTATGGAGTGGGTTTTACGAATCAACGAATTGAGTTTACCTACAATCCCCAATAAGTGTTTCACCCAATACTTTCGATCAATTTCCCATTGATTTAGTGAGTGGCTGCTGAATATTAGAGTGTAATTTTCACCAAAGATTTCATTTCAAGCGTCTGGAGTTATCTGCATCTCTAATGCCCATGTTAGTTTAGTTCAGGCCAATATACCATGTAAGAAACACAAATATACAGAAAGTTAGGGTTTAAAATAAAATTTCTGATGAAAAGTAGGCTTAAATACGCAGGACTCATGGGCTAAATAAACGGAAAAGTGATAGGAGGTTCAGGGCGTGACGGACTTTGCGCAAAACTTCAATCAAAGTGTTTTTTCATTCTTTTTAACTTGTAGGGTGATTAAAACTTTTGTCTGTACTAAGCGTCATTGAATATGAACAAAGCAACATCAATTTAACTAATATATGCATATTTTTTCTCAAGCTTGTTGGCCATTGTTTTTGTAATTTTCCGCCTCTTTCCGATTGTATTCTTCAATATCTAATTATTTACATCTTATTACGTAATGATTTTAATGTATTGTGATGACTATTCTCAGTCTATTTACCCACGTTTGACCTCCTATTTTAAATGTTTAACTATTGATAAGACTTTTGTTATCGTAATTTATTATCTCTCAGTACACCTATCTTCCCACTATCAACTTGTACTTTTACCTATTATGTGCGGTGACATATTCCATTTCATTGTGATTATTGACTCAATTTGCCTTGATTGGTCTAACATTTTCGCATAAATATTGATGTATATTAGAGTTAAGCCTGATGACGATCTCATTGAAAATAATTATTTGCTTGCATGTGTTGTTTTAATTTTCATAATGGGAATCTTCAATATTATAAAGTCGAAAGTTAACCTGGAATACACGATTGGAAAAGTGGTGTAGTAAGGGGGCAATTTTTCGAATTTTATTAGTCTTAATTTTGATTGAAACGACTAAGAAAAGATAAAGGAAAACATGAACGGTTTTTTTGTACTTTTTTTTAACAAACAGTAAACAAATAATGCACACAAACAGAACTTTAATCTATTAAATCACAGTTTGACTGACAACACACTGAAAAGTAGATCAAAATGTTAGGAAAGTGAGGAGGGGGCTGGAGGAAGAATGAAAATAAAGAAAAATGAAAGCCTACATGTACGTATTGTCAGCACAACAATGCAAATAAAGCAAAAAAGGGAAATGAATGAATAGACCAAACGAAAAGACACGAACGACACAAGACTGCAATTATAAACAAACGATTCATAGATATTTGTGTAGTGATAACACATAGACAAGCATTCACACGATGTGAAAAAACTTTGAAAATCTCACAAAATAGTTCGCTTGAAAAAAGGAAACGATTAGTTATTATATCACATTCAGTTGATAACACTTTGTCAGACATTATGCACGACCAAAATACATGTTTAGATATACATAATAGTTATAAAAAAATATTAGTATTGCAAAACACCAAGTTACAAAAGTGCAGTTATTGGGTGTATTTCGAATAATTCAGGCAGAGAAAAAAATTAAACTAACACATTATTTATATACTTAGTTTTTAGAAAAAGAGTAAATACATGAAAATTGGAAAATGTGAATAAATACAAATGGAACATGATTTTTGGTGTAAGTAACAGAGATTTTATATTGTTACAAGGATCATGAAAAGTCAACGAAACCTACTCATTATGTTAGTTGAGAGCAGAAACAAATTTTTCATGTGATATGAAAGAAAGACCATAAGGTTAACGAAAACAAGCAAACAATTACAACAGTATACAACAAAATGCGACTAAAAATTGAACGTACCCCTAACAGACAAATATCACGAAACTAGTACCGAAATGACATGACGGATCGCCATAAGAGGAGATTGCGGAAGTTTAAACAAACGAAGGACGCCAAAAAATAGTCAATCATGAATTCGTTCACCGTAGTTTAAAATAATAAAACTTAGATTCACAAAGAAATACAAGAGGCATGATAAACAACAAAAAACAAACAAATTTAGAAAAGGAATCACAGAAAAATTAGTCTTGTTCAAGACCTAATTCTGAGTAATGGTGTGAAATCATGGAGAAAAACAACGACAAGGAGTGAAAAAGTCAGCTGGTATTAAAACGTTTGTCACAATTCCCAGCTGAAGAGATGATACTTGACTAGCATATCTCCGGTCGTCTCTGTTGCAGCCGTTGTTATATTACTATCTATTTCATTCAAGTTCTCATCGTTCGGTATTAGAATTGACGATAAAGACAGACATGGTGGATCATTCATTGGATCGACAACAGATGAAGCGGTCACTAAACGTTGTAAAGGTTTGACTTTATGAAAGTCTAATGCATTACCCAACGTAGATGCTACCTTTGAGCCGGATTTATTGGTACGACGCGGCAAACTATCCGATGATGAAGTAAATAATTTAGGCACCGTAAAACTATTTTGTCTAATATGATTAAAATTCTGAAGACTGTTTAATTCATATGTTGGTGATAAATGAAACGCGAATTGACTAAGAACACTATAAGGAAATTACAAAAAGGACAGTGCTATGTGAATAATTATTGGAAGCAATATCTATAAAAAGTGAAAGCTACTGAATAGAACTGATGAAAAGCAAATAAGTACACTACAAGTATAACATTGAATCTAAGATCTTAGATTTTCACTTAACATATATGCAGATTCAAGTTAACATTCTATATGAATCATATCAACATTAACAACTTTATTCTATTTGGTTTGACAATCCTAAATTTACATGCTTTAAACGATGTACTTTGCCCTTAACTTGGCTATTTTTTCGGATTATTAATTTGGATATATAATTGTAGAACCTGAAGAGAATTCATCGAAAAGAATATTCTTCGTTCAAATATTAGTCTTTTACAAAATTGCTGCTTCATTTTGATTGTGGCGAATCGGCGTACTAGTGGTGAAATCATTTCTGCTCATAAATATTTCGTATAAACTAAAGAAAATACGACTTGTTTCGTTATTCTACTTAGATACAATTCTATTTTCTCGACGTTGTTTCAATCATATCTGGTCTGACTGCCACCTAGCTGTTACATGAAATACTTCGATATTAAGCAAGCTTACGTTTATGCAAACGACAAAGTACAAATTCAAACTTCAATTTCATCTAATGAAACAATTTATTATTATATAAAAATGAAAACTGATTTTAACTGGCACACATACCGTAATTCACATTTAATTTGAACCCAACCAGGACTGCGAAGATATGACCATGGGTGATACCATTTACTAACTACTTTAACTGATGAACAAAGGATTTCGAACCATAAATGTAATAGTTGTTCGCTTAAAAATTGTCAAAAAAATAATTAAATCAAGGATGTGAACGTTATTATTAAATTAGACATGGTCATAAAACTTTGAAATCATAAGCAAATTACTTAGTACAGTTGTTATTTCAGTGGAACATGAATGTCATTCAACACTACGTACTCACTATTGATGGAGATGGTGATAAGGGTCAGTTTTGTGAGAGGCAGGAGTTCATCACAGAGATACATATAGAAAAACATCTGATTATCCTAATGAAAGACGTAAACGTCAAAGTCGGGATCGACAACATAGGATAAGAACGCCTCATGAAGAGATATGAACCAAAAGAAAAAAAAAGAAAGTGGTGTTAACAGTATAGCTGTACGCCTTCAACAACATAGTTATAAGCGGCAGTATTTATCCCATCAGTACATACACGAACCTACATTTATTTCACCGGACTACACTACGGAAAAAGAGATTGATCACATATGCATGAGTTAAGAATTCAAAAGGTTCAACCAAGGCGTGAAATTAAAGAGAGAAGCTGATACGGCTGCAAATCACTACCTGGTTGGTGATTGCCAAACTGAAACTAAAGTTCGAAAAATATTAGACAATTGGACAAGAAGCTCTAGAATAGTTTGACAATGAATGTCGTTTACCCGATGCTGACTTTTTCAGACCATTGTCCTCAAAGATGTTATACATCACTTCGGAAAGGTCTCAGAGGAATAACAAATACTGACAGACTTGAAAAAGGGATACTTCACAAAGTACGACGGAAAAAGAGATCTCATTAAGTATTTGGGAACTACAGTGGAACCGCACTATTATCAGTACTAAAGAAACTCTTCAACAGAGTGTTGCTGAAGGAAATAAATATTCAGTAGACTCCAAACTTAGGGATTAGCAAGCTGGCTTTCGTATAAGTCGATCGCGTGCCGACAAAATCCAAACACTACGGATCATTGTTGAACAAGTAATCTAATGGAACTCATCTCTGTAAAATATAATGAAGACCTTCACATTTCAGGAGTTGCATGTAATACAGTGAACATCCTGGATGTGGCTAGACAACTTGAACTTTGCAGATGACCCAGTTCGTCTATCCCACATACAACATCAAATGAAGAGGAAGACAGGCAGTATAGCAGCAGCCTCTTCAGAAGTACGTCTCAACATCCACAGGGGAAATAATAAAGTCCTGAAGTGCAACATAGAAAGCACCAACCAAGTCACAATTGATGTAGAATCTCTCAAGGTGGTAGAAGCCCTCACTTACCTGGGCAGCATCGTTGATAAACAAGTGGGATCTGATGCAGGTGTCAAGTCACAAATTGGTAAGACAATAGCAGAATTACTGTAGTTAAAGTGTATCTAGAGCTTAGAAGAATTCACTCAACACCAAAACTAAAATCAATTCAGCGTTATTGAGAATAACATTGAAGAAGTCCTATTGTACGGAGCTGAAACCTTGCGAACTACTACCACAATCACCAAAACGGTACAGATATTCACAAACAACTGTCTACCCAAAATACTCCAGAACCATTGGTCAGAGACCATAAATAATAACCTATTTGGACAGAGAATAAACCGGATGGTATTTGAGAGATTAGTTAAGAGAAGCTACTTGGATTGATTGGATAAAACACAAATCGTGGAAACCATGCAACTGCATCACAAGGCAAGCTCTAACTTGGAATCCTAAGGGAAAGGAGAGGTTGCAGACCAAAGGACATGTCTCATCGTAAGTTCGAAGCAGGCATCAAAATCATGAATAGAACTTGACAACAACCTGAAAAGTGAGCTCAAGACCGAACTGATTGGAATTTCCTCATAGGTTGTTCGGGCCCAAAAGGGGTATCAGGCATAATCAAGTAGTATTAAGCTGGAATCAAATGATTCACATTTACTGGAAATAGCAGACAAACTGGTACGAGTTCCAGTATCCCATGATTTTTTAATGATTCACGATAAAAACTATCATTTGATTAGCCAAATTAGAATAGGCGACTGTACTGAAGCAAAAACTAGGAATCAAATAGTTATGAGAACTTGAGTGTACAACCAATGTTTTTCTCTGTCTATAAATATACAGAAGTCAATCTTGAAAGTGGATTCAAATACTGAAAGACTGCGAAAGAGCGGATTATTAATTATTGGGGAATATTATTTTTAGTGTTTATACGTATAAATTTTTTGACTTACAGGTGATTTCGCATTCAGTCAATAGAAAGCAGATAAAATTATCAATTTTACATGTAAAGACAGAATCGAAAAAGCAAAAGCTAAAGAAACTACTCACTTTAAACCTGAGCAGATCAAGGAACGAAATTTGATATCCATATGAGCATTAGCCAAATCGTGTGACATGTTTATACTATGTATTGTCTGTACAAACATATGTTTTTGTGTATAGACAGTACATAAGCATTCGTAGGCGGATTGGACGTGGTGAGTAGGCGTTTTAGGGAAAGCGCATGTGATTCCGATAGTTAAAATAGCAACAAAAAAAACAGGTAGAGCTAAATATAGCGACAAACTATGTTGTTTGGTATGAAAATGAAGTTACGTAGCTTATGGCTGTATACATTGCAAATAATAAAAGCAATAAATAATAATAGTAATGGTTGTAATAGTAACAATAAACCCCTAAACGATCCGTGTTAATGGAGTCAAATAACGTAAATAATTAAACATGTCACGTAATACTCTTGAAAAATATATGAATGGGGGAAGGTAGGAAAACACCTAAGATGGGATTTTAATTAGTTATTATTCTGAAAAATAACACTAGACTATAAATTATGTTTAATTATTTCGTAAAAACGTCATAAGTAGCTTAAATCAAATAGGCCAATGTGTGATTAGTTATACAGAATGAGGAAGCAAGAAACAAAGATAATTACACAATGATTCAAATCAATTCAATCAATTCTAAAAGGGGATACCACTAATATGTATACTATGACAATATGAAATACCGACGTCACCAGAAGATTCAAATGATGCTGAAAACCGGAATTTCCATAACATAACTGTGAACAAAACTTGCTGTAATCAGTGAAATTAAAATTTTAAAAAAATGGTGAGTAAAGCTGATAATACGGAAGTACACACTAGTATTGAAGTGTGAATAACTAGGATTAGTTTAATTTGTTGTCGTTTACATGTCTAACAACAAAGCTAAACAATAGCTGAAAGACTATAGAAAAAAAGATTAATGATGTGTACATACAAGCATGATAACTCACTCTATATAATACTTCTTCCGGACTGAGGACTTTGCATTCTTCGTCCAATCGGAAGGTTTTACATAATACTAGACGTGAGTAGACAGAAGAGAAATCTCTTTCTACTTCTTTAGCCGCAGCTTCTTCAATAAAATGCCATGGATGACAACCAGTATCACCGAGTAGACGTGGTCGCTTCAAACCATGTGAAAATACAGCTCCAAGTGAATGGCACAAACTAAAGAAAAAACAAGTGACACAAGTAAAAGACAACGGGGCTTTACGAATCTGTGTCGAGATTTCATCAGACGTTAACCAAGGTTGATTAAATTTGAGGGGCCCGTTGATATGACTCCGATTTGATCGTATGATGATGTCAACAAAACATGCATGCCGGCTACCCTCGTATATAATTATGGACTTGATTAGCGTTACAAAATAAGTGAAATACGAGAATGAATTTCGGATATGTATATTTAATACACTCGTTACCCCAGACAGGCTAGTTCTGAAGCAATATTAGGGATTTAAAGAGGGAGAAACGAATTATTACTCAAAGAAAATCAAAATGCGGAGATGTAGGAAATAGTGGAATGCGTCGGAGGATGTAAAAGAAGATAGAATGTCATCATACAAATCTTGCACATAGCCTTTCAATCAGATAAAAATCAATCATATTTGAGTGGTATATTCCAAGCAATTTTAGAGGGGATTAGAGTACGAAAAAAATAAGCCGAAAAGTAATGTGAAACGTCGGGGTTAGCGATGTGTATGCGGATATGTTAAGTAATTCAATTTAGTAAACAGGATCATGCTTAGTTTTAAAAATCTATCAAATTTTACTTTTGAAATAATACCCAAAGATGCCTTGAACGTACCAGTGATTTGATTTATACTCTATAACTATTCTGATCCAATTAATAAATGTTAATGTGGGGTATAAACGAAAACGTAAAACTTGTCAAATTATTTTCTGGGTAGTAAAAGATAGTGAGAGATAAGTGGTTGGCTTTATTAGTATTCTGATTAGTAGTTGAGAATGTTTCGTGGACTGTCGACCGTGAGCGCATACAGGAAGTGAGTGGACTCAGTAGATGTACTCAAGTGCTGGTTGCTGAGTGCGACTTTAAGTTCCAAAGTCGTGTATTTAACTCACTAAGTTGTAAACTTCTTTGTTAATTGTACATTAGTATGGGTGTAAATGAAATAATGAAGATTATTTAAGAAAGTTTCGAAAGGAAAGAATGGAGAGAAATTAAGGATGGAGTAATAACAACAAGTACGACTTACAGTAGATAGTGAACTAATTCCTAAATTTTATTTTTTATTCTGAAGGGAGAAAGAAAGCATTACTCTATTCTTCATCCCAATAAAAACAAATAATAGCAAACAATTGATGACCTTAATCTCGTTCCCAAAAAAAAGCTCTAGAGAAGAAATAACTAATAGCACTACGTTAAAAAGTGAGTAGAATAAAATGAATATTTTCTAACCGCATTCTATTCACTTTAACTTATCTGTGCAGAGATTTATTATTCTGCAAATGCTCAATAATCTAAATTGAATTGTATTATTAATAACTAGATAAGATGGTAAACGCGTGTACAATTCAAGAATGTTTTGATTAGGACATAACTGGCAAGTACTTTGATGAGCTATAGATTTGAAATTTGAGTTTTTTTTTAGTCAATAGGTTAACACAAAAGCCTATCACAACAAAAATGTTGAAAAGTTTGGTCATTCTAGTTAAATATAAGTACATGGATTTTATACAGCTTGGATAATCTTTAAGCTTTGATCAATGTAACTAGCAAATCTTTAAACAGGTGTGATTATAAGAGCATAAGAATTATGATATGTGATTATTATAAAATTACCTTCCGCGAACAAGGCCAATAATTAATCTGTCTACACCATCATCACCAGCTGGAGAATAATTTTTTCCACGTTCATCTAACAATTCAACAAACTTGGCGGGAAACCAACCTTGCTGATCATTTAGTTCACCAATCCAACAATGTTCGTCATCTGAGTTAATAATGGTTAGGATATCATTTTTATGAAATTGCAGTTCATCTACTTCAAAGCGTTCAAAATCGATCAGTGCTTTGGCACGTCGTCTACGATGTTGTACAACCTATGATTTTTAAACAAATGATATGTTTAGGAAATTATAGTGTTGATAGTTGTTTTAATTACTGTACGTGTTTTGATACATTCTGACGTCTGTACAAAAACATCTATCTTCTATTGAATGGATGGTGACAGCTAATCGAATCTGAGACGAAACGAAACATAAAAATGTAGCCCGAAGCTATTGACTCAGTCAGTCGCAACGTAGAACTTCGTACGTACGTACATCGGTTCGAGTTGCCATACCACATTATCACAGAGATGCAGTTGTCGATTCAAATCTCATAGTGGTAGAAGTAGTAAGAGTATAAGCATTAATGTGAAAGATTAGGGTTTGAAGATGTTATTGAAGGAGTATAATCCAGTGAAATAAATTTTGAAAGAGAAAAAAGATAGGGACATGAAGAATTCAGAAGATTAGAATACAGAAGAACACAGAGTGGATGCACCTTCGCTATTGAAAACGATTTTGAGCCATTGACTAATGGTAAAGGTCTGTAGAACAATGATTTGATAATTTGAAGCGAAATTCTGTTCTAGGCTATCTGCTGCAACAACGAAACAATAAAATAATTGTCTGCTTCTGTTATTTTTTGAACAATTCATACTTATAATGTATAGATATAATATACAATATAGGATACTGATACTGAGTAACTGAGGTACATTATTGTAAATGAAAAAAAATTTGTAATTCATTTTTCTACATGACATAATAAAAATGTGCTGACAAAGAATAAGGCAATAACTAATGATTTTTAAAAATTTGTTTTGTGATCTGATGACGTAAGACATAAATACAAAATACTTATTTTTTTTGAGTAATTGGTAGACTGTGTATAATTAATCGAAATGATTTGAAAATTTGAGTGCAGACGGTTGATTGGAACAGAAATTTATACTACAACGAAAAAAATGGTTATATGCCTTTTAGTAAATAACTGGAGATATGTTCAAAACCCAAAGTACGAACGAAGTTACTGGATTAACCTTGCTAAATAATCAAGTTACTAAATTTTGAAATGTTGTCGAAAACCTCACTGGATTATAGTGATTTGGTTACAGAAATTAACCATTCAAAATTCCTGTAATAAGAGTCCATTATGAGGTTAGGTGAGCCAGCGATGGAAGGAAATACGTAATAGTAACGACTACGGAATGCCCTGAAGTCAATGAATTGTCGTACAGACGCATAGGTCTACCATAACACCAATGGTTTATTACGAGACAGTGGTATCTTTAGATG
>NC_031502.1:24476326-24523312 GCF_000237925.1 Schistosoma mansoni | reverse complement strand
ACATTTACGATATTCAAAAGCCCGAAGAAGGCTTTATATACAGTGGTTTTGAATTAAATATCGCTACAATTGGGATGGTTTGGAAATAATAAGTAGAATTGGAAGAATGAATCTGAAGCATGAATACATGCATTTTCCCTTTAAAATTGAGCCTGGTAAGTGATCAAGAAAATTACTTTAATCGAAGAATATACATGGCAATAGGTAAGCTAACTTGAGCCAATATGAATATTTTGTTGTACATATACAGACTCCCCAAATGTCCTGGTACGGCCGAGTGCGGATGGCCCACTCTCTCTCTCGAAATGCTCTTACACGGCCACGCGTATATAGCCTCTGCCAGGGAAGTCCTACTTACTGCCTTCTCGCATCACGGGTGTTGTTTACGAAAGTGAGAGGACGAAAAGCGAATGCACGGCGCTTTAACCGGGTTGGTGGACACGGAAAGTCCACCTAGAGGAATTGAAAAATCTTGATTCCAAACCAATCGTGTACATGAGCTCCGGTATCCTGAGGGAACAAATGGCGTATGAACCAATCGTTGGTCACCGGCTACCATGGGACTGCATCCCCTCACGATGCTCCACTGCCTTGTGGATCAGACCTTTAGGTCAAAGGCTCGGGGTGTGGCCCCCTAAGAAAACCACCTGCTTCAGTTTGGGCACCTGGGCAGTATCACAGCCCTCACACAAATCAAATGAGATTTGTGCGGCGCATATGTATCTGGTGCTTCCTTGTACCAATATTTATGTGTTTAAATAAATAACATAAATAAATATACAGACGCCCACTGATCCTTATTTCATAAGTATTCAAAAGGATCGAGTACTCTAAATGAAAAAGATTACAACTACTAATAATTATAGCGATGTAAATGAGCATAAATATCTTTGTATTAGAAGTAGCATATAAATAAAAACTGAACGAACAACTGAGTAGAAAAACAGAGAAAAACGCTACGGAAAAGCAAAAAAGTGATGATATACAGAATAAATGGAAGTGAAAAGTAAGTGGACGACAAAATAGGAGTTTACGTAAATAACTGTGAAAACATTTGGTTGTACTTTGGGTCGATCTACAATGGTTGGATAAAAACTTACGAAACTACAAGCCAATTATATTGAAGATATGAAAAAAGGTTATAAGTAAGAATCTGAATAAATGATCATGACGATTCAATTTTTATATTTGAATATAAACACTGGCATACATTCCTTTTCTTTTCTGCTACAATTTGAATAAGAAACGTTTTTCTATACATGTCTAGATTCACAAGCAGTTTGAAAGAGAAAAACGAATAACTTCACAGTTATAATTAGATGAGAAAGCGTGTCAACGACAAAGGAACTTAACATACGATGCAAATGTAGTCAGATAATGCTCTGAATTTCCTATTACAGACTCAATGGTTAGTAGGAAACATGTGTTGCTTTTGAGACATCGAAAGAATTAAGTGAAAAGTTTAAATGAGTAGTCCCAAACAAAATGGGAACATATACAGTGCTTAATGATTCATAGAGTTCCTGATATCCATTAATGATAGGTTTCACCAAGCGAACGAATTATATCAGATTTATATAAACTATCGTGAGATCTATAAGTAATGAAGACCGATGAGATTTCATCTACAGAGATAGAAAAATATAAATGTAAAGAAATAGCACTTGGGTGTTTTTCTTGCCAGATGATTGGTAAATTTTAGTTAGTAAATAACAAACGTAGAAAAACGAAACAAAATTATGAGTAGATAAAATTTACTTGTACATAAGAATCGAGATCTAATTTGTGACTCTCCATTGAATAGTCTGCATGTGCTGTAGCGCCACCGTGTTGTTCAGGATCATTTGTACGGAAGTGACGTACAATCTAAAATATAAAAAACGATGAAACTGACAGTGAGAGATGAGCGACACGATTTGGCGCTGATCATTTTTTACTTCGATACCTAGTTTTATTTATTGGTAACGTAAGAAATCTTTGTCATAATAAGGCATCAAAAGAATGAGCAATACAAAATAGAATGATAGTATTGTGCACAGTTAGTAGAAAGGAAAGTCATATGGTCACTAACTACATAGATAAAATAGTACATATAAAGAAAAGCTCAACTATAAATACGAACATGTAGATTTCCTTCATTTATGAAGGATTATCTTACTTTTATTAGGTGTGTTAGAAAACTGACTTCCATTTTGAACTACAGCTGATAATATCTCAGGCCATGACCACTAGGAATTCAAACATGGAGTCATGATGGACCAACAGAAGCCGATTCTATAGAGCTATCTTCATAATCACATGTCATAAAACGACTCCCTTTCGGCTTTTTTTCGCTCGGTCCAAATTTCGGGAAATAAATCTCGATGTAGAAAGCTACGGGGATAATATTCATAAAACATGACTCCCACTGATTTAACTCAGCTCAGACTGACATAAAAAGTTTGTTTTTAAATATCATATTTATAGTACGTTGTTTTGACTCAGAAATCAAAAGATACTACCTTCCCCTGTGTATTCTACGAGGTTGTCATGTTTTATTGATTCAGATTAACATTCTGTTTAAATTATTCTACACTACAGTGGTCTAGGCAGTTCGAGGAATAGTTAGTTGACAATTAATTTTATAATTGTGATATAGATTTAAAGTCTTAATTAGTCAGTACTACAATGGTTATTTATGAAAGCGAATAACAGGTCCACAACAATTTTGTAAGCAATAATCAACAACCTGTACATTCATATCCAAATAAATAGACTTAGTTCATGTGTATATAAAAGACTTATAATATTAATAATACAGACATTACATAAATTTGGAAGTAATTTATGAATTCCAAAAGGATACACAAACCCACTTATATATTACGTGGTAATAAATAGATTTTTACCGCATTTTGAAGGATGAGAGTAACAAATAATACTCTGAAAGGGGAAAAAATCACACTGGCCCGCTAACAAGAAATACATGACGGTTAGTAATGTAATACATGAACATATTTTAAGGAACAATTAGATCGCATTAAGTCTTGATACAGGCACAACGACGTGAAGTATCTACCGTTCGAAGTACTAGGAACCTAACCGAATGAATGTAGCCCACCAGTCATGTATCTCTCTACACTAATCTGTAAGGCAAGTGAACTATAAGAAACGGAATCATACTACTGGCATCTAAAAGCACAAATTGATGAATTAAAAGCAATTCACTATGAAAATGTATACAAATAGATGAAACACTGATAATTAAAGATGTTACAAGCAGTATACGTATGTTAACAAAATATGATAAATAATAACGATATACAGAATATTAATTCACATACCAACTGAATCGATTGTTTTAATTCTACAAGTATTTCTGTTTGGTGCACATTCTTCAATTTCGGATCGTCCGCTTCAACACTGCCTTCATGTAAGCTAACACTTACATATGCAGGCTTACAATGTATAGATGATGATGAAGGTGACAACTCATTATTACCAATAGAATATTGAAATGGTACAGCCATGCCAGTAATTCGACGATATGTTTGTCCATTTGATGCTACAGATGCAAATAATGTAGTGAATAAAGATTTGGGTCGTTGAAATTGTCGTTTAGCTAGATACTGAAGGTAAAAAAATAAATAAATTAGAAGGAAAATACTGAATTACTATGCAAGAGAATTAGGAATTACAGTGAACAATACAGAAAAGAGGTTATTTTACATTAAATTTATTCTTAATAGTAACAAATGGAAGAAAACTACAGGTAGTCTTTGACAACCAAACTCAGTTACGATAATTTAACTAACATTACCTCTGCGAGAAAGGGAAGAGAATGATGACAGAATTGCAATTTAGGGGCCTTCAACAAAGTGGTTATAGGTGGTACTATATTTTCTAGAAACGCATACACAAAACCATATGGGTTTAACTGAACAACACTACGGAGAACAAGATTAATCACACTTGCATCAAGAATGAGTTAAGAAGCTTGATAGTAGATGTGAGAACAAAAAGTGGAGGGCACACAGCTTCAGATCACCACCCCGTGATGGCAAAGTGCAAAATAAGTGAAACACTGTACAACTGGGGAAAGAGCATTACAAAGGTTCAATATAGCCTTCCTTCGAGGTACTGACAAACGCAACGAATTCAAGATAACTGCCAACAACAGGTTCCAAACCTTGCAAGATCTACTCAAAGAAGAGGAAACGACTGTGGAGGACAACTGGAAAGGGACCAAAAGAGCACTAACTTCAACGTGTCAGGAGGTTCTGGGTCACAACAAGCATCATCATAAGGAATGGATCTCCATCGAAACCCTAGACAATATTCAAGAAAGAAAGAACAAGAAGACAGCAATTAACAACAACTGAACGAGAACAGAGTAAGTGAAGGTCTAAACTAAATACATAGAAGCAAACAAGCTAGTGAAGAGGAGCATTAGAACATACAAACAGATATATGTGGAAGACCTAGCAACGACAGTAGGTAAAGCTGCAAAAGAAGGAAATATGCTGCAACTATATGATATAACGAAGAAACTGGAAGGAAAATATAGTAAACTGAATCACGAAGTAAACCCTAACTTGGAATCCTGAAGACGAAAGAAGAGGCCTGTGCTACACGAGGAGCGATTGGCGTAAGTAAGTAATGTTATGTATTTCCACACGTACATCTTACTTTTGAAATACGTAAGGCAAAAACTTCGTAATAACTATTAATCCAATTAGCACTGTGCTTTTATGATGGGTTCGATTAAAGTTATTTAAGTTTTTAAGTGTGTACTTGTTTTTCTCGTAGACCAAATAAGGCGATTATATAGTGATAGAACATGGTCACTAACTTTACGTTTGTTTCAAGGATTTTATGATTCAAGACTGTGATGATAATCAATTCAGACACCTATCCTCGTTCATGACGATTTATTTGTACACTTGTTTCGGAGAATTTCTTTCCCAAGTTAATATACTCAAAACTCTTTCACTGAAACAAGTTCTAATAAAATCTAAAGTAAAGTTAAAAATCAGCTTCAATGGTGGATATATAAGTATTTTGAGCGTGTTGTAGAATATTCAAGGTAGTTTTACTGCACAGTATTACAAAAAAATAAGATGTTAAGTAAGCGGAAGATATATTGAGTAAAACGCCAGAATGTGGTTATAATTGATCAAAGAATGAATAAATGAAAAGTTTGTAAAGAATTAGTCATCATGATATTTGCTTCTGTTACCGGCGCAGTCACAGCTTCACCAATATATATATTTACGATTCAAGAATTTGTGTTCTGGATTCCACGGCTAGCAACTATCCGTCTCTGCTTATAAATGTAAGAAAGCTTAAGTAGTGTTTATCAACATACCCGATTACAAGGGCATATTTTTGGATGGTTTTATCTAGAAAAAGAGTTGGAGAAGGGAATACTTCAAAAATTTTGTTGCACTATATAAGGATTGATCAGTGGAGTAAAGAAGCAGATATTAGGAACACACAAAACAATGTCAGGTTTGATGACTTAACAAGTAGTATATAATATGCTTGATGCTAATATGAGTTCACCTTACTCGGTAAACGGAACGAAGGTCAAAGACAGTGACACAATAGGCTATTCTAATTCGTTGTCCCCGGCCCCGCTAACCAGAGTGAGAAGTCCAAGTTAGAAGTGGAAAAGACATATTTCGTAAGCAGCCAGAAGCACAAGCAGGAAGAAATCAAACGTACACATACAGCATAAAACTTTCCTTGGGAAACTTTACCAAATAGCATACTAAAAGGTAAAACGGACCGATAGCGTTCAAGATTCTTCCGAGTGGGGAATACGACATGAAGGTGAAAAGAGAGCTTTTGGCGCGAAAACAAGGAAATTCAAATTTTCAAAATAAAATTACAAAAACAAGTCGTTTATCAGGTACGTTCTGGGAATCTAACATATCCTTTTTATTAACGAAAATTCTTATGGTCCGTCTGTCGCCGTTGGCATAGTGACCACCTTCTGGATCGTAGATCGACCTGTCGTTGTGCCTCTTCTTGTGTTGGGACTACGGGCAGATTAAAGATATATAACAGGATCTTCAGCGGGAGATTTTCTTTTGCCGGTGGGCACGCTGGAGCTAACCGCTTACGTAGCTGGTTCCGGTGTCTAGTCCACTCGTCTCTTCTCACCTCAAGCTCGTATATATCTTTGCCTAATTTTTTAACCACACGTGCTTCAGTCCAGGGACCATGATTTGGTCTGTAGTCTCGAGCGAACACCGAACATCCAACCCTGTACGTTGGCAGCTTCTGGAATGTGGTTTGTGATGGCGATGGTGTGGTTCTTGAAAGCATCAAATTGTAGATTGTCCTTAATTTTCTTCGTATGAGGATCTCTGCCGGAGACTTCTGACCAGGTAGCATATCGCTAAGTGTCGTTCGGTAGACGAATAAGTCCTGCAGTGTTTCCACTGGTATCCCTTTCCCTTTTGACTTGATCAGAGCTCTATTGAATGCATCCACAAATCTTTCTGCTTGACCGTTTGATTGTAAGTGGTAAGTCGGGGGGCGGAGATGCTTGATAGATGGCCGTTTGCAAAACTCTTGGAACTGAGTTAAGGTGAACTGTGAACTATTGTCGGATACAATTACATCCGCTAATCCGCTGTGGGCGAACATTTCTGTCAAGAGTTTCACCGTTTGGGTGGTCGTTGGTGGCGCGATGGAACAATATCTGGCCATTTTGAAAAGGCGTCAACTACGATTAGATAGGTGGTTCCATTGATTGGACTGACAAATCCCTGGACCAGGGATACTAATGCTGTGGCCATGGGACCGGCGGCATTTTCGCATTACACTTCGCTGCTTGCTGACACTAAATCAATGATGTGCTGGTCCATGAAGGGGCCAATAAGCATGGCTTTTGACGATGGGTTTCATTCGCTTTATACCAGGATGATCAATATGGAATTCCTTTAGCACCCTTGATCGTAGGGACTCTGGCACCACCACTCTATCTCCAAACATTCATTCACGAGGCATAATGAGTCCCGACGGTGGTGAAGCTGCTTCATGTCACCATATAATCCAATCGGTGGCCAGCTATTGGTGACGTAGTTCATCGTTTTTCTAATGATGGGGTTGTTTCTGGAAGCAGTTTGCAATGAGCGTGGCCTCCTATCGAAAGTGAAACAATAACCGTATCTTCATCGGTCGTAGGGTGTTCGCTGATGAGTCGTGAAAAGGCATCTGTTTGACCAAATTGTTGAGTGCGTCGGTATTGGACCTCGAAATCATGCCCCAGGAGTACCAAGGCCCATCGCTGAAGACGATTTGCAGAATGGACTGTAATGCCAGATTTTGACCCAAATATTGCGAATAGAGGCTTGTGATCTGTGAGAAGTGTAAATCTCCGACCTTACAGAAACCTGTGAAAACAGCGAACAGTAAACACAAGTGCAAGAGCCTCTTTCTCTATCTGGATGTATTTCTTTTCTGCCGGGCTTAGTGTGCAGGATGCATGCATAACAGTTTTCTCTGACGCGTCTGCAGCTACGATGATCGGCATGCATGGATCGTAGTGCGTTAACAACGATTCCGAGCTAATTACAAAACACCACACCACATTCTTTAGTCCAGTTCAAAGTGCTGTTCTTCTTCAGAAGACGATTCAATGGAGCGCGAAGGAACGAACGCTGCGTAATAGGTAACAAGTCCCATGAAGGAACGTAGTGCTGAGACATTAGTTTGATAGCTCAAATGTTCTCAGAATCCGGCCTGCGGCCGTCGGCGTCATAAATGAACCCCAAGTACTTTACTGACTGCAATAAAAACTGGCATTTCACTGGGCGTAACCGGAACCCGTTGTCACTGGTGCGTTGCAGTACCAATATCGTGCGTTCCTGTAGTTGTTCCAATGTCGTCGCAACAATTAAACTGTCATCGAGATAGGCCGCGACCCCCGAGATACCTGATAGGATCGTATCCATTAGTTGCTGGTAGATGGAGCAGTCTTGAGTTCAAAAGGCAGACAGTTATACTGAAAAAAACCACGATAAGTATTGACAGTAAGCAGCTCTCTTGATGCTTTATCTACTTTCACTTGCAAGTAAACATTAGCTAGATCCAGTTTTGCGAAAAACCCTTCCCCACTCAGCATGGTAAATAAATCTGCGGGAACTGGCAGAGGATAATGATGCTGTTCTAGAGCTGCATTTAGACCTGTAGAAAAATCAGCACATTTGCGTATCGTGCTTTTGACCTTCTTGATAACAACTATCGGTGCTGCCCAAGCATATTAGGAAACGGGCGTAATAACTCCTTGTTGAGGACGATTCGATTCTTCATCTACTGTTGGTAATGTTGCACAAGGCACGGGTGTCTTTGGACGGAAAGCAGGCTTAGCCCCAGGTTTCAACCGAAGCGTTGCTTTCATGCCAGAGCACCGTCCCAATCCAGGTTGGAAAATAGATGAAAACTGCGTCATTAGCTTCCTTGTAAATGCTTCAGTGTCATGTGGTTGTGATACCGGGTGGCATATGGTATTTAACGAGACATCAACTAATTTTAGCTGGTCTAACCAATCAAGTAAATTTAGATCAACTGGCGTTATGTGATATACCCCAGCAAACGACGAATCTCTGGAAGTAACTTCACATTCCTATTGTCCTAACAAGCGAAGGTAATTACCGCATGCAGTACGAGGCTTTTGTGTTGTTCGCTGCAGGCTTGGGCTGTCGTTTTGGTCCAATTTTTACATGAGAGGATGTTGACATCTGAAGCCGTATCTATCTGCAATCTAAAGGAATGTCTATTAATATTAAAGGTAATGAATTTCCTCTCACCTGGTGATGAGCTTTGACAAGAAGATACTAGGCTTAATGATTTAGGAACAGCCTTTTTGGTACTTCTGGATCGGTTTAATATCATCTTACGACAAAACCCCTCTTTGTGACAGACGACCTTACACTTCCTGAATCGATTTTGCCTAAATGGGCGGTTTCGTACATAGTGCAATGCGCCACAGTGCCAGCAAGGAGCAGGGGGATTCGTTTTAGTCTGTCGGACTGAGCTGAAATGAGATGGACTGGGTGTAACGGCAGCACATTTATTCTGGTTAGTTGTATGTTGGACTATTCGTACTTCAGATCGACTAGACCCACCACTCTGACTCATAGTCGTGTCTCGACACAGTAGCCGTGTTTTTATGTCACTGAACTTTTGGGAGTGGAGGCTGCAAATGAGGATGAGGGTTTTAAACTGGTCTTCAGACAAAGACTTCAACCAGAAGCGTTCGCATTCACGGTTGACGATGCCCACATGCGTAAGAAAACCATCGTCTTCGTTCATAATCAGCTTCAAACATCGATAACGAGTATTAAACAATGATGAGTTGTCACCGAAGTGTTGGCTTAATGTCTGGACTGTGTCTGAGAGACAACGATCACGAGGGTTCAAAGGCAGGATCAAATTACAGTACCTGTCCAGCTCACTTGCACCCAACTTTCGAAGTAGCAGCCGAACCTTCCAAGCATGATCTTGATTCGCAAAATCAGATTTAAATAGGTCTTACATTTATATTCTACAATTAACCTACATATACGTTTAATGTGACTTTTCAAAATTTTAACGTTTTATGGACTGGTGAATCTAATGTTTATGAAGAGCGTTGCTGATACATGGATAAACAATCTTAGCGCAAATCACAGCGTATATGAAATGGTAGAAAAATTACTGAGCTAGAGAAAAGAGAAAACTGAAAAGAATGAGATATCTGAGATTATCATAAAAAGTAACTTCAAATTCATTTAAGCTTCATGACTCATAACTCAACGTAATGGTGCCTATTTAATCCTTCATGTTTGTACTAAAAAAGAAATTAAATTGTCGAAATACAAATCATTTTTGATTATGACTAACGTAATGTGAGACAAATAAAAGTCTGTCAAGGTGGATATATTCACGTCAATTTATTTTGTAAGGTTTTTCAGTAAGCGAACGCTTCACCTTCAAACTTAACACCATAATAAGCACTTTTATGTATTGTATTCAGCATGATAATGTGTCGCTCTTTCTTCAAACGGTAATCCAGAAAACAACAAGGTACGAATGCTAAGTAAGTGTGATTGAAACAAGAGACTGGAATTCACTCTAATCAAACAAAAAGAAAAAAATGTACCGAGCATAAAAAACAAATGAAATAAATGAGACTTTTGCTCACTTGTTTAGGTAAATTAGGACGAGAATCTGGTTTCAATACAGAGCCTTCATCAACCATAAGTTGAGCTAAGTAATGACGTCTAAGACTACTGATATTTGATGGTTCCAAATGTTCATCATCTAGACTGTAGGCAACCTAATGAAAAGAAAAATGAATGTAAACTTTGTACGATTTTTTTAAATACCGAAAAATCTTAACGATAAAGTCGATCTTCGGTACAATTTGAGTAGTTGCAATGTATTGTAACGAAAAATGATTAAAATTAGTCACAATGAGAATGGGAGATTATAAATTAAGTTTTAAGTCATTTTTGATGTCTTCGAATCTAGTGAATGAAGATTCAGTACGTACTTTTTATGTCCGAATAATTACATACAAATAAGAAATGTCGATGTTTGGATCGGACTTGGTCATATAGATGAAGAATGCAAAACCGTGATACTTGGCCAGGTTCAAGATTGAATGGCTGACGTGGCTACGAAAAAGTATAGGAATTTGTTTCTTGATGTAAAATTTTCTAGTGAGCTTTATTAGAAGAATATAAACAATTGTTTTGTTTTGAGATTAATGTACTCTAAAAGCATATTATAAGCTGATACACATTATACATCAAAGTTAGAATGCCATGAAAATGTTTCTGATTTGAAAGTGATACAGTATCATGATGTTATGAAGATGTTTTGTGTGAGTTATGTATCATAACTTTGATTGTTGTTGTAATAAGCAATCTCATTATGACTTGGCACTATAAACATACCATATATTCTCTGTTACTCAACAGAGTTTTAGGTTGGTTACAAGGTGCCGAATACTTCACACTTAGGATCCTATTTCTAAACGTTGATGACTAACTGGTAATTAGACAGTACTTATCGTACATATAAAGGGACAACAGTCATTCTGCAAATCGAGATAATTTGATTTAAATACAATTATTGATGGTCGCCAGCTCCAGTTAATATATAGTAATGTCAAATGATAAGACGTAAACAAAAAGATAAACTATTTTTTGACTATAATGCATCGAGTTTAACCAAATTCCAACAATCCGACTAGAATGATTATATTGTCGAATAAGAAGAAGCAAATATTTCTTAATAAAAGAACAATTAAAAAACACACGCATACAAAGTACCAGGCTCTCAACAAACAGAAGTTTAGAAAGTAAAAATGTACGAAACAGATTCACAAGATACATTGTAAAATGTTTAGATATGGGGAAGAAGATCGAATCTAAAGAAAATATTGAACAGCAATAGTAAATAAAATCTTGCAATCTGTAGTGTATATGGAAAATACATACTGAAATAACCATGAGTTACGACAGAATTCAGCTTGTGAGATGAAATATTATAAACAAAACCTGCTGACAACAATTACGAAGCCTTCGAATAGATAAATAAGAATAAATGTTTACCAACAAATAACTCTCAACCAGTAAAACGATAGCAACCTCGCAATAGTAGTGGGCAATACTTAACAACATAAATTATGTCAAGCATCGGGTGAGGATAAACCCCATTCCCGTTTGCATCTTTGACCTTGCACCAGGCAGTCAACCGAAGTGGAACGAAAGAAACATAATGTTGAGTCGGCTTCCGGAGAACTTCGTCGGAGCCTCCAGAGGCCCAAAAAGGAGCCGAAGAGACCCAGCCAATCAGAGTACGATGGAACATTCTAGAGTTCCGACGTGGCGAGCTACTATTGGCCGGTAGCATAAAATGTCGTTAATGGATTGGCTGAAATAGGATGTTGATTTAACATACGCTAACATCTATAAATACCTATGATTTTCTGTAACAAGATTGAACCTTGCAGTAAAGTGTTTCTCTCATACTCGTGTCTTCTCTCTGGTGTTCAAGTCGCTGAGTAGTTCTAGCTCGGGGGTACGGAACTAGCTTAGGATCTGAATATAGCGTTCAACTAACAAGACGTATCACATAAGACAAGAAAAGGCATTCTAAATGTAAACTTTCGAGCAATCTTCCTGATAGGACAAAACTACCAATACTAGCAACACTGTCCACATTTCTTTCTCAAAACTGAAGGATAAATATACTTCCGTTTGAAGTATCACATTAGTAAATGCATTATTTATATATCAGTATATAATGATTGAACTGCAAATGAAATCTGATTCTTCTTAGTCTAAAATATGAAGATTAAAAAACATCTGAATGTATTTCACTGGTGGAGTTGTTTAAAATCACAAAAACATGAAGAAAAGTTCACTTTAATGGGACACCAATGTTTATACTTTTAGTCAGTATGAGTTTTATAAGCTAAATGGTAACAGGAATACTATTGGCAGAATAGTATTATATGAATATACTTACCTTGATCAATTCATTTATATCAGTCACTGACCCTGGTGCATTAGAAAGTGAGTGGAATATCTGAGATGAATTGTTCAAACTCAAAATTTCCTCGCTCTGTAGGAAACAAAATAAAATTACACAAATCATACATAAATGTGTTATTTGTATGGAAAGAGAATAAAACAAGAGTTGGTCATCTCTATCACTGACTAGGAAAACAAGGGGAATAAGAGTATATACACCTGTTCTTTTACATTGTATTTTTATATAGAGAAATACTTTCAACAAGAAAACAGAAAAAGTCAATTCACGACTACTTTCAACTGTCACTATATTACTTTAAGTCGTATTCTAGCAAGGAAACTTGGTTAAATGTGAAGAACAGTTGTTGAGGTTAGTCGGATAATAGACGGTGGGACGCGTCGACAATATTTCCTACAAATGCACCAATAACAAGAGTAAATTATTAGTGATAAGATTATTATAAAATAAAACAGCCAAATTCGTATTACTTTTATACACAAATATTTCGTAAACTGTTCCTAAAAATTATGATATATTCTGAAGAGTGGGAGAATACAGTAATTACAGGAAAACTCTCACAATGTTTGAATAATGGGAAATATGTTGCTACGTTGTTTTAGCATTTTGCAGCTAAATTTTTGAAAGTCAATTTTTGTTCGAAGTAATATTCTTTAATAAGCCATACTTTTTAGAATAATAGGCTATTGATAACAACCAGAGTAAATAAGATTGATAAGCTATGATTTTTGAATTCAAATCGAAATCATCTGGTACTTGTATAACAATACCCTTGCCTATTTTCAAAATTATACAGAGAACTTTAAAGCTACGGATGAATGGGGTTTGAAAATGCCAGGTTATACAATAAGCGATCAAGAGAAAAGCCGAAGAGCATCGTGATCGCAGGGAGACATTAAACTTTTCCGATTGACTTGACATGAGACATTCCTGTTCACTGCTAAAGTATCTCAGGACAGGATAAAATAACTGTTTTAGTTGTCTTAGGTTTATTATCCTGCCGATGATGATACTTCATTTAAAAATTAGGTGAGCCAGCGATGGAAGGAAATACGTAATAGTAACGACTACGGAATGCCCTGAAGTCAATGAATTGTCGTACAGACGCATAGGTCTACCATAACACCAATGGTTTATTACGAGACAGTGGTATCTTTAGATGGCTACATTTACGATATTCAAAAGCCCGAAGAAGGCTTTATATACAGTGGTTTTGAATTAAATATCGCTACAATTGGGATGGTTTGGAAATAATAAGTAGAATTGGAAGAATGAATCTGAAGCATGAATACATGCATTTTCCCTTTAAAATTGAGCCTGGTAAGTGATCAAGAAAATTACTTTAATCGAAGAATATACATGGCAATAGGTAAGCTAACTTGAGCCAATATGAATATTTTGTTGTACATATACAGACTCCCCAAATGTCCTGGTACGGCCGAGTGCGGATGGCCCACTCTCTCTCTCGAAATGCTCTTACACGGCCACGCGTATATAGCCTCTGCCAGGGAAGTCCTACTTACTGCCTTCTCGCATCACGGGTGTTGTTTACGAAAGTGAGAGGACGAAAAGCGAATGCACGGCGCTTTAACCGGGTTGGTGGACACGGAAAGTCCACCTAGAGGAATTGAAAAATCTTGATTCCAAACCAATCGTGTACATGAGCTCCGGTATCCTGAGGGAACAAATGGCGTATGAACCAATCGTTGGTCACCGGCTACCATGGGACTGCATCCCCTCACGATGCTCCACTGCCTTGTGGATCAGACCTTTAGGTCAAAGGCTCGGGGTGTGGCCCCCTAAGAAAACCACCTGCTTCAGTTTGGGCACCTGGGCAGTATCACAGCCCTCACACAAATCAAATGAGATTTGTGCGGCGCATATGTATCTGGTGCTTCCTTGTACCAATATTTATGTGTTTAAATAAATAAATCTATCGCATGAACTTGGATATGATCGTGATACGATGTCCCAAAATTAGGCCTAACAACCAGGTCTCAAATGATTAAAGATCGAGTATCATACATCGTAATTTCCTTCAATCGCTTACAACATTTCATCCCGTTTATTTCGTGTTCATACTCTGCATTTAAGGATGTTATTTACTACATGAAAAACATAGTCACTGGGTGGTCTTGTTTTTAATTTCAGACCATTCTAGGGCTCAAGTAAAGAACTAATTAATGTGAATAGTTATCAATTGGAGAAATAACATCATTGCATTCATCAATCGATTAGGTTTTTACTAATTGATTTTGACAATCGAAAATTTTATTTCACTAATCATCAAAAATCCTTCTTCATAACAGATTCCTATCTGGTTCTTCCATTAATTTAAGGATCAATAAGATTCTTTTTGTAGAGAACCGTATCGAATTATTCTACTCTAACCCGAGAATACCTAGAGAAATTGAAGGTTGTCAGGTGACTAAAATCAACATCGTTCAAGTGCAGTACCTAGTGGTTATTCATGATCATGGAGTATAAAGATCTAAGGAAATATTTACTAGGTGGTGACAGTAGAGCAATCAGATTTTTTAGAGTTAATGATAAAACAAACGCCGGATCATAAATAGGAATATTTCCTGTATGTTAGAAACCACAGCCGGTGAAAAACAAAGCTGAATAATTACATATAGATATACATATAATATTCATTTTTCGTATCATTTAAATTGATTATGATCGTAGAACTACTACTAAGACTGGCCGTTTATCACAAGCTTGTTCAATGAATGAAGATCATTAAGCTTATTTAAAGACAGAGCGAAAACGAAGTAACTTTCGACATCGTCTATTCCTCAAAAAATCATTTTGATGGGTATTGTGTGATTATTATTATTATAGTCGTAGTAGTAGTAAATCGCAAGATGTACAACTTCCGGGTACAAATATATAACTGATTAGAAAAAAAGTAAAGATGAAGTACTGACTACGAATGCATTCGTTCAAGTTGTCAAAAGAGCAAAGAAAAGAAAAAGGACCAAATATTCTCAAGAAATCAAAGGAAATAACAAGACAAGCAAAGTTACTAGGATAGTCATATGTTTGACATTTCTAGCGAGATAAAAACTTGATTCGTAATGGGCCACAGGACATACCAGTTTTACAAAATTATCTTTTTAAATCACAGTGCTGTTTTAAGCTACTCTGGTTATCATTCATAGCCAAAAAGCAATATGTTGAATTTATTTCTGAAAAATGTTAATTTAGATTACAAATGTTAAGTTCTCTACTTAATGAATGCAGAATACGATAAATGACAAACGATGCTCGAATGCATAGAACCCCACAGTCGCAAATCAGAAGCAGGAGAAATGGTTGTTGGGTAAGAATCAAAAATGTACAGAAAAACATGTATTCATAGTTACTAGCGTAGGTCGTAACATCATTATAGCTCAGCCAATCAGCAAGGAGACAAGTTATGCTACCGTCCAATCTTAGCATGTCACGCTAATATTCTAGAAAGCTCAACCAAGCTCTGATTAAGTGGAAACTCTTGGACTCCTTTAGGACCTCTGGAGGCTCCGTCGTGCTTCACGAAAGCCGTCCCAACAACAGTTTGCTACAAGTCCATTTTTGATGTAATAGATGCTTCCTGATTTCTCTTAATTTTTGATCCAACTTAAATTGTTACTATGCATTGAACGCATCATCAACAATGTTCTATTGTCATCGCATGAGATAAGACGTACGAGGTAGTAAGTTGGTAACTGGATATGAAAAAGTAGTATGATAGAAATCTGTAAAGTGAACAGTGAAGCTGATAGGTGAATTATCTGGATATACTTTTAACAGACCAAAAATAGGTTCTGAAAAATAACTTACTATGGACCTACTTTGTATTTAATAAGATACAGCTCGATTATAAATAACCCATATTCTCTGAACACTGACTTACATGGACGATGAACAAATGACACTTTTCTCTTCATTTCACCCAGTCCCAGCTAATGCGAAGATAACACGTGACTAAGGAATTTGTTAGTTTCACAAGAAGTTTGATATAAGTGTACATCTGTTGTATATACGTATATCTGAAGTTTCCATAAGATTAGGGTAACATATCAGTGAACTAAGATATCCGCAAGCCAATAGGAAGAAATAGTAGCTTTAAGAGCGGTAAAAACGAAGGATATATAGCGTAGGAAGAATTGTCGAGAAAACCGCTGAATTCAAATGTGTACAAAACAAATTATAAAAAAATAAGCCTTAGAAGTTGTTGTTGAGGAGTTAGAAGTCCCCAAAATAATAGGAAAAAGAAAATAAAGACGATGAGATTACAATATTTTTGGAATGATAAGGTAATGTCTAATATCCACTAGAGATAGTCTGACCTTGACAAAGTATTTATTTTTATGATTTGATAGATAATCAAATACGAATTATTCTCGTGGTGATGTTCTTTCGGTTAACGTCATATCAGGATTGTCTTAGCACTAATGAATTAACTTTAGACAATCACAAAATATATTTCTTCACTCAACAAGGACTTGTAAGCCGAACGGATGTCTTAAGTAAGATGTTACAATTGTATTATCTGTTACTGTTTTCGACAATTTACCACATCTCAAGTTTTGTTCATTTTGTCAATTCAACTTAAGTACTGAGTAGAGATGTTTCATGACCGAAAATAAATGTTAGATGCATTTTACATATAACACTGAAGCCAAAAAATTAAACCAAATTATATATATATATATATATATATATATATATATATATATATAGTTTGTAAGTATAATCTGTACATACTTTGTGGGATAAAAGTGCAAGGGCGATGCGAAACAGAATGACTGAACCATCATAAAATAATAAATCCCATATTCGAAATGTTAGGGCTGTAGGACATACACTTGAATACAGTGTGAGAAACCATTGTAGCGTAATGAGCGGTAGACCTGTGTCCACAGTGTGAGAGGGAAAGAAAGGAAAACAAGTTAACAAATGTTTGAAATAATCATGATGCTTACACAATCAGCTTGGTTTAACTATTAGGTTAATAGGATCAGCTTGGAAAAACTATTTGATAATTCCGAGTTGTTTCATTTTTTTACAAAAATGTAAATGTACCTGATATGGAAAGCCAATCAGAAGTAGCAAAAGGTTAATCGATGGTAATCAAAAGTGACCCAAAGGTCAAGTGTATTTCATTGGGTAGTCCAAAATACTTTATCGCTCAAGTAGTCAGTTGGGGGGTTAGCGCATAGCATACCGCGTATCAGTATCAAATTTTGGACTCCGTACGTCACAACAGTACCTAGAAGATTGATTGGTCCTTTGGGCTTATTTGTCTGCCTGGAAGAGATTATATGAAACACAACTGACGGTGGCTTGATTTAAGATATGGTAACGTTTAGTAGGACTAGTAAAAGCATCAGAACATAACAGATAATAATGTACTGATAGAATCTAAAAGACTAGTTGTTACAAACTTTTTGTATAGAAAGTTTTACTCGTCTGGTGCGATCACAGAAAAGATTTTAAATATTGTAGAAAAGTTTGAATTCCTGTTTAACAGGAGCTTTCAACAAAGTGATTGGTACAAACGTTTTTGTGATATCCCTACTTTCCTCTCTAACATTTAAAGTACAGCCACAGTCAATGAGAATATCGTTCGTAAATAACTTGACGCACCAGGCCGTTAAATAAATATATGATTTCGTCTATAAGGTATTACGTTTTTTCATTTACAAAAGCAATCGAAATTCACCAGCCTGTGCAAGTAGGTGATTGATTCTTTGAACTCCGTGATAGGATACCATGTAACGATCACCATGTCTCGATTTATATAACAAAATAACTAAGGCTATTTATTTTATACTAAAAATAGTGAGCACACATACACAGGAAAATAAGAAAATAAAAATCGAGATTTCGATCAATAAAAAATGGCTAGAAAATATATTTTGATGGCACATTTGGTGGCTTAGCATTCATGTTGATTCTTGTGTATATTCTGGAGTTGATAAACAATATCAAACAATATCACGAAAAACGATGAATCAACCTATATATATATATATATATATATATATATATATATATATGACACAATAAGCTTTCTTGAAAAATACAAGACGTGTCTTAACGTTGAAACAGTAAGGCATTATTGCTTTCACAAACAGTTTAGTCTGAAGACGAGTTTCTCTTCTATGGAAAAAATAATAACTGTAAAATTGATATCGACTTCTCATTTGATTGTTCAAGCACTTGGTTAACAGAAAAGATTGCATAATAGTAGGAATTATATTATTACTAATAACTGTCTTGCATCTTTTACTATTAGATACAAAGATTAGTTCAACACCTATAAATTAGATGCTATGTATGAAAAAAATTGAGAATCTGTTCACGACATTTATATGTCAATATTTGCATAATGCATTATAAACAATGAGCATTTCGCTTACTTATTTCATATTCTTTTAAATGTGCGTCTAATTCTGGTAGATAGAATGGAAGTAAATGATTCAGTACAAGTTGGTCAGATTGTACACCCAATAAACTAAGTGACGAAAAATATGACGGTGGTAGAAGATCCTCAATAATACTGCACATCATCCAAAATGCTGTTTCTTCTTCTAAGCATAATAATAGATTTGCAACTATCTATTGTATGCATAGAACGTCGGTGAAAAAAATGAAATGAAAATTCAGGTTAATTTGTTGTGGTTAAAGAAATCAAAAGAATTTTAATAGCTGAGATCATGAGTCAATTGAAGCTAGACCACCATGGAAAACCTGGAATCACTGGACGGCCGTTTTGTCCTATTGTGGGACGCTTCAGCAGTACGAAATGTTCACACAAATCTTGGTGTCGTCGGGCTAGATGAATGTTATGCAATAGACATGTACATATGGAAAAATGTGATAAAATCAGGTTACGTTAGAAGTCGTGTTTTGATGAATGAGTGAGGTACTAATGGCCTAAAAGATTGAGTAGGGGCCACCATGTTTGTTCATGTTAAGTTTTAATTACTATTCTTGAAAAAATATGGCTTCTGGGCCCAGGTGATAAAATTTAAACAATTATTTCTACTGCTTGTTGATAACTACTTGCAAATTAGTTTCCGGATATACTGATCATTATTAGGCGAATTTTAAGAAATTGTAGCCCTATATTGTGGAACTCCTTAGAAAAGCTTCCTACCATAAAGGTTAGACTGACAGCCTTTAGGCCTACTGATAGTTAGAGTGAGTTTATGTCGTCGGATCATGCTTCACTGGCCTAATGCGTGAAACTTTGCCACTAAGGTTCGGCATGTTTATGTGCGATTTTGCGACATCAATGTTTGTCATAATGACTATCAGTATGGAGGCAGTGGGGGCGCTACGTAAAAGGTATGTAGCAAGCCCATTCAACTACTGTATTATTTGTGTGCTCTCTGTAGTCTTAACATTTAATCCACTGTAAATTTATGTGTGAGTCTGATTGAGCGCATGTGTCTGCACATCAATCTTTAATCTGTTCTCTCATTGGTTGTAAACAAAGACAATCAATAATTTATCCACAACTCATTAACACTCAAAAATATATATGGATTTTTAACACACACACACACACACACACTTGTTTTCCCAGTGTGCTTGCCATCTGTACGATTGCGGATTTTTACCAAGCTTCAACAATAAACTATCTCTATAACTGGTGTTCAGGCTTTTGAATAATCTCGAGTAAACCCGTAATTCTACTAGGAAATTTAGCCTGCAGTAAATATTCAGTTAGCGGGATATTATTTATTTGAGTCAGATATAAAGGAATTAATCCTCTACAGGTATACCATTAAAGATAGCAACACTCTTGAAGCAATTATAATTGACCTCACTTTTTTTCCCTTATATTACAGAACACTGCAACAAATTTCTAAGTTACAGGCGAATAAATTCCCCCACTTAGTTCAAGCTTACGTTTATTAAAAACCGAGGTAATAATAGTCCAGTTTATACTATAATGAAGATAAAACTAGTTCGTTTACAGGAAGCAGAAAAAGTTAGTGAAAAATGATGAAATCAATAGTTAAAAAATTTTTTTTCGAAAAATTGATAAAGCAGTGGTAGATATGCTTTAGTCAATAAGGTCACGTAGCTAATATATAATCCCAATAGATAGTAAAAAGGAAAAACAGAAGAGACTTGTATGGATAAATAACAAATGTTGGTAATATGAGATAAGTAGTAGCACAGCATAATTTAGAATGGGACTTGGTGTTAAGGTATTCTAACAGTTGTTTATTATGGTGTTCGACTGTTTTTTTATGCCGAATATTTATGTTTTTATTACTAGATCTGCTGGGTTAAGTAGTTGGGTCTGATCAATCTTGATTTTCAGTAAATTGACGAGTTACCCCTTGAAAGACGATATTGCATGTTGGATTTCGATATCGAAATCATATAGTGTGTATTTTTGTTAAGAGACAAATAATTGCAGCCACTATTGATATTATTATACCGAAAAGTCTTAGGTACAACTGACTTCCCACTAACAGTAAATTTTCTACTTTGTTTACCATACAGGTTTTCTTGGTGCCTTACAATACGAAGCTTTTTGTCTGAATATTTATTAATCAAGCTTTTTTTGATGGAGAAGGAAATTTAAACAACGAACCGTTTTGGTTTATTGACTTACTAATCCCATGCCTTGACAATATCCTACATCCACGTACAACCAAGCTAGAGCACGCAAAACTCGACGCAGTCGTGAAATACCAGTAGAATTTGAGGAATGGAAGCATAGATTATTTGGCATTGTGCGGAAAAGATCCTAGAACACAAAAGAAATAAGATGGTGAAGTGAGAAGTAATCATATTTTACTGAAATTTTATTTTGTTTTCTGTTATGACGTCGTCGCTAATTGTTGTGTCGGAATCGCCTATTACTTATACCTTGAAAACAACGAACCAATGCATATTTAATGAGTAGTGATAAATGATTTAACTGAGTTTCGACTAATTGTTATTCCTTTTACGAGATAGAACCCTGTCAACAATAAACGAAGTTATCATCCATTAAATGTGGTAACAAAAGTTGACAATGAAAAGCAATACTGATGGATTTGCAGTTTTGAGGTTCTGAAGAAAACTTTCTAGTGTAGATGGGAGATAAAGCAATTTTACATTACATTTATTTCAAAGTGGAATGTTTGAATAGTTTAATACAAATAGTTGATGTTCTAATGAACTACTGTTATCATCGAACAGGGTGGCGATGCTAATCCGAGATCTAAACACAATAATCGGGGGCGAAGCGTGCAGTTTTTACTTGTTTTTCCAACTATGAATTATGCATATCTATAAGAACTCTAAAAGCTAGTTACATATTTATTTATACAAAGGACAGTTCTGTTATGCACTCCAATAAACTAATCTGACCATCTAACTGTGATACGAAAATCGGACTTGGTTTAATTCCTTATAAAATCGGTAGCCAAAAACTGAGTAGTAAACCATAGAGACATGATGCCGATCTTTTCACATGCTTAGTTCTATATATTTCATTCGATAAAGAGGACATTAAGATGTACATATGACTGTTTGTATATATTTAGATTTCAAATACTAAAACTAGTTTCACTATAAAGTTTGACAGAGATCAAACAAAATTAAAGTACGTAAAGAATTGCATTTACCAAGTAAACTGTATGGGAATATTTTCCAATTGATATGAACAATGCATATTTAACATATAATCCGTTTTCTTTTTCTACTTATTATTATGAACCTCATTAATGTAATATAATTATTCGGCGAGACTATAATTTATGGACGAATCAATTAGATTTACGATAACAGGTCTTGGATTTAGGCGCGAAATTCTTTATCCATTTGGCTAAATAGCGTCTTGGTATTTAAGCTGATGTCAGTTAGTGATAAAAACCCTAAATCTAATCCCTATTCCTAACCATCAACTGTAAATCACAATCCTTATGCTTCACACAGGTTTAAAACCCTCATTTAGCCCTAGCCAGTAGGTGGGCATTCTAAAGACCACTTTAGCGTCGCAACAAAGGTCGTCCATAAATTATAGTCTCAACAATTATTCAATAAGTAAATACTGCGGAATTAACGAACAACTTGCTTATAAATAAGTTAAAAGTGATATAACAATTAAGCAACCTTTTCAATTTGAATTCCGGCCAAAAGTGTGTCTGTAGAGCTGAGTTGAACTAACTCAGTATATGTGACCGAAGGGATTCGTTGTTTAGATTCTTTTGCCTTTAATAATGCTCCTGTTAGTCTGGGCCATACATGAGGTCGAAGAGAATGAGGAATCCCAAGTTGTTCACCAGATTTAGCAAGGGCTTCTACATCTAAGGCCTGTCCTCGAATAAGTTCTGTTAGTCTGGGTGACTGAACTAAACGTAAGTTTACTCTTGACCATAATTGATCATCATCTTCATCGACGGTAGATCCAACTGAACTATATCTGGCATCGTATTCGTCTAGACTTGATATACCCAGTGTATGAGTATGAGAGAATTCCAAGCAGGTCAACCAAGCACGTCGATTGGCAGATGATTCGACGAATGGGCATGGAAGATTCTCTTCTATATAAAGCATAAAATAATGACAGAACCTATTATATATATATATATATATATATATATATAGTGATAAAGGTAACAGCTATGTGAAAGAAACTTGTATACCGTGCACAACTTATTTCCTAAAGTAACATAAAAGTATTACCAACCAAACCAGATGGAGATAGGGTGTAAATCTTTCAAACAATTAAACAAGTGTCGGGTACCCAATAAAAATATTAAAAAATAACCAATCTGAAACAGCAGCTAACTCATCAAGTACAAGTTTATGTCCTTGGCTCTGAGCCTAGTTGTTTGTGTGAGGGCTAGCGAAACTACCCAGCTGCGCAAATTAAACTAAGTGAAGTATTAAAATCGATAGTTAGTTGACCCATCCCAGTTACTCTAATTTTTAAACAACTGATTAGAGCATATTACCAGGGTATAAAATGTTTAATTCCGAACTAATTGCTTTTTAAACTTTTAGGCAGTAGATTAAATGATAAAGCTGAATGATTAAAATACAAAAATGATAGCTCCTACCCTAAAGATTACTGAAATTAATGGGGACCATAAATGGGTTAACAGCTCTGATTGAGTAAAAAAACATTCAGGGGAATAGAGTTTCCTAACTATACATTTTATTCACTACGAAAAACTAATCAGAATTGATATCATTAAATAGTTATTAGTACTGTCTGACTAACCCATATCAAGGCAACCTAAAACAAATTCTACTTTTTTGTACCGTAGAAAGATGATTCGTCTTGCTAGTGGGGACTAGCTTTTATTGTTGAAATAACTACGAGCAAAATGAATTGGCAAATAAATGGAAAACAACCATTGAGATATGAAACGAAATTTCTTATGGGAGAATACATGCTCGGGGCTGAACAATTGTAAATATGCATTTTTTCCACAATAATAATTAATTATATGTTTAGTAACAACAATAATTTACTGAATGTGGTGACAAAGAAGTAAAATAAATAAATAAGAATACTACACAAATCAGATAAACGTCAATAATTGTTAAAAGTGGTTTTCGTCATATGGTTAAATAAAATTTTGAAATTGAAATTAAATATAATCAGAAAGGAGTTGGGAGCATAAATGAGTCCTCCAGGAGTAAAACTTCAATGTAGAAAAGAGGGACGATAGTAGCTTTGGGAAATTAGAGCTTAGGGTTATGGTAGTTCTGACTTCGGTAAATGTATGACAAAGGCTTCACCACTACAAAGAAGACAAAGGGGTGTAGTTTTTGGCTGACTCTTTTCAACTTTGATCACCAAATGATTAGTCTGTTTTGACAGAGTCATATATGTTTGAAAGTGTTAGCGGCATATGGATTGGATTAAAACATGTGCTGAGGAACACTGATTGGCCATTTCTTAGCCAATCGGCGCTAGCAGGTGTTTGGAGAAGACTCTCGAATCTTCCTGGGCAACACCATAATTATAACAACGTTTTTCTTATTGTGATTCCTACTTCCATTCAACTTTTGTTTATTTGGAAAATAATTGCTTTCCAGTTCAACCATGTTCTGATTTGGGGATTTGTCGAGTGAACTGAAGTGTCCAAAGAATACTAACCAATAAGAACAACTGGGTCGTAATAAGAGATCATAAAAGCAAGGTTTTGAATTATTAGATTTCGAGTGGAAAATGTTCTTTAACCTTTTTGAGTAGAAAGCACATTGAATCGGCTATATGACTACATCCAAAGGAGCGGATGAGTAGGTAAACATACATGGAAATGGTCAGATGAAGTGGTATATCCTTTAGATTACTAGTGAAGATGGGTCAACTAAAAAACACTTACCTTAAGGTTGATGCGATGAGCATTTTTAGCTTTGTTGCCACTTGAGATCAATGGCATGAAATACTTTTTTGGTACAGAATTTACTGATTTTTTTTATGATTTGAGCCTATACTCTTGTTAGCGAATCTCAGTGAATATCTAATTTCCGTACGTTTCTTAGGAAGTTCAAATCTTTTTTTATGGCATCGGCACTCAATTTTTTTTATTTGTGTGGGGACGGACACAATACAATGTCCTCTGCAGTTCTGTTTACGGAAATAAGTTTTGATATCTAGTCGTTGAAAAATATCACATCACTCCACAAGCAACGGACATTATTACTGTCGTTCTAACATCTAGACAACAGATTATATCTTCCACATATATGAAAAACCGGAGTAGTTAACATCAACCTGAGAGAGAACTTCAAAAATAGGATTATGTTTATAATCACTAAAACTAAACTTGAAATACATTTTGACTAGTTGAGCATTAATGGTATGAACCATGGCGAATTAGATCGAATTGAACATTGTACTTAAAAGAATTCGTCAGATGCATGCTTTCTGATTATTTTAATATTTCTTCGTTTTTGCTGATCGATTTCCCTTCTGGTGTTACGCTGTATGGTGGCTTGAATTTACGCATGTATGTATGATGTGCTGTTATTCGACTGCTCTGCCCATGAAGTTTTGATATTACACATGATTTGGTTCTGTATATTTGTATCAAGGATGAATATACACATCTTATTCAGAAATATAAATTATTTTTACCTGGTTCACTTTTAAATATTAAACTTCCTTATGAGAAATAAGGCAAAACAAAGTTTAACAATTAAGAATTATAGTGAATGGCCACTAAGTGAAAAAGACCTACATAAAATGATAACACAAACCAGCAAAAGTAACAATAAAAAATTTTAATACAAGTAAAACTGAATGATTCTTCTAATCACGTGCTAGTTATATGACAAGTTATTTAAAACATGAATTTAGTCACAATTTGTTATAGACTCTACTTTGTACATATTCCAGCTTTTCGTTTATTAGATCAGGAATTGATAATAACTTTGGAGAAGGGACAAGGCATGGAAAGTCAATTTTTCTCCCAATTATGTAAAATTAATTATGACTGTCAGAAATAGACAAACAAGCGAAATGCACACCAAAAAAGTGTTAGGAAACCACTCAATGAAAAAATATTCCATTAGAGTGAGCGGAATTAAAATCAATAATAATTGTCTGATTGTACATGAGAAATCGTTATATCTATGCACACCACCATATTTTTATGGTAAGAAACGTACATATTATTTGCATTATTTCTTAGTTCGAAGGAAACTTGTTATTCCCTCTTAGTATACCATATAAAGTAACTACATTAAAAATGATAGCATTCTTCACTAGTTTCGTAGTATGCGAGGATGAAGGCTACAAAACATTTAGCTCGACGTATATTCCACAAGACATCATTCATGACCACAAACTTGATTTAACGCCATCTCGAGACACTACAAAAGCCATGAGGCAGACGACTCTCTCACAAACAACAACAACAATACGCATAGCAATATGGAGTGTATGAACAATGAGGCAGACCGGCAGTATCAGTCGAATAGCTGTAGAAATGAGAAAATACAGTCTGATCAGATCATACTTAGGATAAGTGAGACTCGTTAGACACAATCTGAAAAGAAAAGACTAACTTCAAGAGAGAAGTTGTTGTTTTCTGATTATCAAGAAGATTCTCCATATACAAACAACGACACTGACCCTCTCCAGAGAACCACAAAATCCACTAATGGAATGAGAGATCCACGTATCCAACATCAGCAACCCATCCTCGGAAACAAACAATCAAAATTTACCACGAGTGTCATTCAACACTACACACTCATTAATGATCGAAGTGGTGATAAGGGTCAGTTTCGTGATGGACTGGAGTTTATCACAGAGATATGTGTCGAATAACATTTGACTATCCTTATGGCAGACGTAAACGTCAAAGTTGGGATGGACGACATTTCAGAAATGGTAAATCTCACTAACTCTTTACACTAGGTAGGTGAGGTCAAGTAAATGATCACGCTACGATCCTGAATGTGTCGCCCGATCCCACATAGGGTCTCAACACAGTAAGCTCCAACAAGTAGTTCGAAGTGCGGCTCTAGTAAGCCTGGGATAGAACTTAGTGAATTCGAATCATTAGTACGTATGAAAGTAACCGAAGACTGAAGATGAGGGTTAGAAGTGAAAACAGAAGAAATTCCATGGGGTAAATGAGAGTTTTAAATGTAAACTGATCTTGAGTGGCGTTAATTGTCAATACCCTGGAAGGATTGTCCCTTGAAATATGGAAGAAAAATTAGGTCAACGATGATATTGGCGACTACAGTTTTGGTCCGTAGTTTTCAGATCCTACCGTTAGTGACGAAAATCGATGAGGAAGAGTTAAATGTGCTATTTTCAAAGCAGTATTTTTCTAACCCCTTCATTTATTTATGAAAAGGCAGTTGGTTGTATGAGGGAAATACCGTACTTCTATCAAACCCTTGTATAGTCGACTGTATGACTTCGACCTTAATTTTGAGACGTTTAGTCTTATCATTCAGCGGCTGACCTGCCTAGCATGATAGGGCATAAAAGAACGAGCGTCCCAGTTAATATATCTCGATTAGGTCGTCACAATGTACAATCCTGACAAATACGTTAATGTATAGTTTATTGACACATAACTGTTTAAAAGTTTAGGTCTAGATATGTCATGCTCTCAAAACTACTAGGCATAAACATGAACTCTTTGCGTTAAATATAGAACGTGAACAGACGATATGACTGAATAAAGTCCCATAATTGAGGTGATTTTAATTCTTGACAGAATAATCAAAATAGGATTTAACCAACCGTTTGAATATTTTAACACTATACAAGCATAATTCTACTGTAAAAATGTACCAATTAAAAATAACACCTTATTGACATACGACGATATCCTCTTATCAAATCAAAACATCAATAAACACTAGTTGCAAACGGACGATTAGATAAAATGACTAATTTTTATAACAGTTTAATATGTCTAAATATACAAACTCAAATTATGTAATATTTTATATAAGAAGTCTAGTATCGAACAGTTTCATAATCACCTACAACCAGCTAGATATATGCTGCTACCGCCTTGTACTTAGTTTTCACATGTTATATAGCGGATACCTGCAACGGATTGTTCAATTTTTAATTCATCTGGACTCTATTCTTGTTTGGAAGCATCAATAAATGTTAGGATAAGTGGCGCCAATTAGTTGACTAGAGCCTCTAAATCATCTTTCTATTGCGTTGTTCGTTTTAGAAACATCTTACCAAAAACGGTACATTTAGAAGTGAATCGAAACGGTCTCTCTCTTCATTCTTTGTGTTCAATGGTGACACAGTTAGACTACCAAAGGCAATTACAGTATCGACCCGATTAAAGCTAGTCCTGTCAACTAACTGGTCTTTGTTGAGGGTTTGCTGATAGCTGTAGTTATCACTCTACATACTGGATCGGATGGAGCAAGCAAGCTTATTGTGCTGTATTAGGATACAATGGTTGAAATGCCGACAAAACTGAACGTTCCTATTAAGTCATGATAGTTGGTGGATTCAAAGTTGAGATTTGTTCGCTTAGGATGTGGGTATAGAAATTCGTACTCTTATAGTTTATTAAAATGTAAACCAAGGGAATAATCGCACATAATTTCATAGTATAAACTTTGTCAGTCAGTCAGCGACAACGTAGGACCAGGCACATATATGCATCGGTCCAAGTTGCCATACCTCGTTAGCACAACAAGATGAACACCGGATCCATAGAAGTAATTAATTTAGTGGTGGTAGTATATAAAGAAAGGTTGTATATAAGGATGCCCCCAAATGCCCTGGTACGGCCGAGAGTGGGGAGAGTCTACTCTCCCTCTCGAAATGCTCTCACATGGCCAGCGAATATATAGCCTCTGCCAGGGAAGTCCTACTCACTGCCTTCTCGTGGCGGGGGTGTTGTTTACGAAAGTGAGAGGACGAAAAGCGAATGTCCGGCGCTATAACCGGATTGGTGGACACGGAGGGTCCACCTAGGGGAGTTGGAAAACCCTGATTCCAAACCAATGGTGCACATGGGCTCCAGTATCCTGATGGAACGAATGGCGGACGAACCTGTCATTGGTCAACGGCTACCATGGGACTGCATCTCCTTACGATGCTCCACTGCCTTGTGGATCAGACATTCAGGTCAAAGGCTCCGGGTGTGGCCCCCTAAGAAAACCACCTGCTTCAGTCTGGGCACCTGGGCAGTATCACAGCCCTCACACAAATCGAATGAGATTTGTGAGGCGCATATTTATCTGGTGCTTCATTGTACCAATTTTTATGTGTTTAAATAAAATAAAATAAATAAATGTATATAAGGATATAGTATAGGAAGGAAAAAAGTCATGAAGCAATTTTAATCTCAAGGTCTAAGGGAAGATAAAGAGTGTATACACCTACGCCATTGTGATCGATTCTGAGCCATGTCACACAGAGTTTCCAACCATTGGTTACGATAGTCACGTGGACCCCAACCAGGTAGTCTGCATTTACCAACACGGCTCAGACTAGGAGTTAGTGACTTCAAGCACTGATGCCATGTTTTGGTTTGGCCGCCCCTAACTCTTTTCCAACCGTCCCCTACACTGGTCAACATTGCGCGTCGTGGTAATCGGTGTTCAGGCATACATAACACGTGGCCCAACCATCTCAGTCGATGAAGATTCATGACCTCATCAACTGATTTACCATCATTCCCTAATACCCGGTATCTAACCTCACTATTACTTACCCGGTGATCCCAGCAGATGCGAGCAATATTTCTAAGGCATCTGTGGTCAAATACTAGTAACCTACGAGTATCTTCTACTCTTAATGGCCATGTTTCACAGCTGTAAAGTAGAACAGAGCGAACTGCTGCACAGTATACTCGTCCCTTAATTGATAGACGGATATCTCGTCTTCTCCATAGGTGACGTAAGTTGGAAAAAGCCAAACGAGCTTTTTGAATCCGTGCTGAGATTTCGTCAGATACCAACCCATTAGGGCTGATCAGACTTCCAAGATAAGTGAAGCTGTCGACGCGTTCGACTACTTCACTCCCTATCCTTAGTTCAGGTGTTGACGCAGGCCAGTCCTGGAGTAACAATTTACATTTGGATGGGGAGAAACGCATCCCAAACATCCTGGCATTATTACTCAGTTCTAACAGAAGACTCTGCATTTTGCCAGCGTCTTCATCAAACAGGACTATGTCATCTGCGTATTCTAAGTCGATAAGTGAACCTCCTGGTAGAAGATCAATTCCTGAAAATTCAGTCGACGAGAGTGTTATTTCCAGCAACAGGTCTATAATGAAGTTAAACAAAAATGGGGATAGTGGACAGCCTTGACGGACACCACTTGAGGTTGTAAAATCAGATGACAGTTCGCCATAAGCTCTCACTCGACTGGTAGTGTTCGAGTAAAGAGCCTTCACAAGGTTTATGTACTTCTCAGGTACACCTTTCAATGACAGACACTGCCACAGAACCTCTCGGTCTACAGAGTCAAATGCTGCTTTTAAGTCAAGAAAAACTATCATTGTCGGACGCCGATAAGCATGTCTGTGCTCTAAAACTTGACGAATGGTGAATATGTGGTCGATACAGCCACGACCAGGTCTGAAGCCAGCCTGATTTTCTCGTGTTTGCAGTTCACGAGTCTTAGTTAGGCGCCCGGTAATTATTGAGGCTAGTATTTTAGATGCTATGTTAGTCAGACTAATCCCTCTATGGTTATCACAGGTTGATTTTAGCCCCTTCTTATATATTGGGACAATCAGAGATTGTGACCAGTCAGATGGGATTACGTCCGTCTCCCAGATTTTAGCCAGAATAGTAGTCAACCTAGTCGCTAAAATTGGACCACCATATTTAAAGACCTCTGGAGCCAATCCATCTGGACCAGCTGCTCTTCCTCGTTTCAGATTACTTATAGCCTTTTGAACTTCAAGTAGGGTCGGGGGACCTACTTCAATGTTCCATTCAGGTTTTCTGGGAATAGTGGGTAGTTGTGCAGTAGCTGAAGGCCAGCTAAACTGTTCCTTAAAGTGTTCCGCCCATCGTTCTAAACGTTTGGGTTGAGAGCAGATAAGGGTTCCGTCTTTCTCCGAGATTGTCTCACTTACACTTGACTTCTTAATTCCGGTTTCTTTTATTAGTCTGAATAGTTGCCTGGTGTTGCCTACAGCCACTGCCTTTTCCATCTCTTTTGCTTTCGTTGCCCACCACTGCTCACGATCGTTCCTTAGACTTTTAGTTAACCTAGATCTAATTTGTTTACGCTCTTCGTCGTGTTCAGAGCCTGATGGGATGAGTTTACGCGAATCCATCAGTGAAATAGACTTAAAAGGAATCCACTGCTTTTTTGGAGCCCTATAGTTTAAATAACTAATAGATGTTACTGCTGTTTCCACAGCTGTTCGTGTGTCTTTCCAAGCAGCATCTGGGTCAGTCTCGTTTACAGAACTGCCTAGATGTGAACTCAGTTGTTCCCGGGACTTACTTTTGACTTTTTCGTCCTCCAGTTCAATCCTAATGGGTCTTCTTAGTGTAGTTTCCCTGCGTCCAGTGAGGCGCAGACAAATGCGTGCTCGTATTAAAGCGTGATCAGAGTACAAATAGCTATTCCAGTACGAGCAACAATCTTCTATCGAGCCTCTCCAACGATGGCTGATGACAATATGGTCTATTTGAGTCCATCGTTGGTTTGGTGCAGGTGGTCGCCATGTTAGACGATGTCTCTCCTTATGCTTAAAATTAGTGCTTGCCAAAAATAAACGATTGTCTGAGCATAGTTGCAACAGACGATCACCATTATCGTTTCGTTGAGCCGGAATACTAAAACACCCACCTAAATGTCTTTCTGTTTGATTTAAGCTGCCTACCTGGGCATTAAAGTCACCCGCTACGACTACTATATCTGAGCGCTTAGCTTTCTGAAGAAGCTCAGAGAGTTTTCTGTAAAAGTCATCTTTTACTTCATCATGGCTGCAGTCAGTGGGAGCGTAGGCAGAAACGACGAAAAGGCAACGACGTGTGTCCCTATCCTTCCGAGTTCTTACGGAGCCATTTAGCCGGGCAGCACACAGGCGACTGTTAACGGGGATCCATTCTAATAGTACCTGTTCTGCTCTTGTACTTAGTGCTATGCCTACACCTGCAAGTCCACGAGAACTAGCCAACGGGTCGCCAGATACACGGAGGGTGTATTTCGTTGGCTGTCCATTTTGGCGAGGTGAGGTCAAGTGAATGACCACACTAGGATCCTGTATGCGTGTTTCGGAGACACAGCATACATCAATGGTACGAGATTCTAGGGTTTTAGCTAAGGAGGCCTGTTGACCGATTTGACTTAAGGTACGTACGTTGAAGGCTCTAATGTGTAGTTTGGAGCGAGGTTTTAGTAGACCTGGGAGTGTTTCGCGCATTAGAATCGTTGGCCATGGTGACACTTGAGGAGGAAACCGGAACAGGAAGTTTAGTGTTGAAAGTCAAGGTAGGAATAGTAGGAATTGAAGGAGATTGATTATGAATACAGTGGTCTTGAGTGCTGTTAGAGGTATGAGGGCAGTTATCACTTCCCGGTTGCCCACACCGTGGAAGGGTTCTTCTAGGGGTACCTGAAAAGGAAATTGGGTTAGAAGTGGTCTTAATGACCTGAGAGCGTGACCGCAGTGCCCAAGGGACAACTGCTTGAGGTCGGTCACACACGACCTTTTTGTGGGTAGTTTTTGTGTTAGCTCCGTTCTTCAAAGGACCTTACCGCCGGAGACGGATATCCGTGGGATAAGGCGAGGTGTGCATTTTTAGGGTCGACCTTTTCTAACCCCACCCCTCCTTGTGGGAAGGCAGCATCGCTGTCATGCTGGTTGTCTGAAGGAAACACCTTACTGCCGTCACACCCCTGTACAGTCAGCAGTACGACTTCGCCTTCGGACCTTGGGATTGCTGCTTTTAGTCTCACCGCTCTTCAAACGACCTGCCTGGCATGGTAGGACCTTGAGGAACGATTGTTCCAGCCAGTATAGCTCGATTGAATCATCACGATAGGTAAGCCCGACCACCACGTCAAGGTAGCAGCAACTTTGTAGATTTGACTAAATGAAACGGAGGGGGAGAATCCTTAGATGGTCCATCGGAATACCAATAAGAAAACTACTACAGTTACAGGTTTCGAGTTTCAGAAAGGACTGAAATTCGCTTTCCATCCAGTGTACTGTCATGTAGAAAGAAGTTCTCCCCTCTCAGTCTTGTATTTAGACATCACGCTTGGTGAATCTAGCGTACTTGGATTACGAAAGGAAGTCTGATGGTCGTGTCGTTTGCGACGAATAATCTACTTTCTTAGAATCACGGATGGGAGTTAGACTGACAGATACTGTAGCTGAGACTTGACGTGTCGTTTCCGTTTATAAAACTGATCGATTTTTTATTCTGCCTTTTACTTTTTCGCATCTACCTTCGCTTTATCTGTAACGTAATTGTTTTGTTAGCCGTTTTGCAGTAGTTACATTTCTTATAACAGAGTGATCTGTGTTTCCCAGCACGGTATCCCAAATCTTGTCATTATTGCTACCTTTTTGAAGGTGCAGCTATCCAGTATTAAAAGGCCACTAATCTTGTCACTTTATGTATTCTAGTTTTATTGAGATAGTGCACAAAGAAACATAATCCGAGATGTAGTCAAATACATCTATGTATAATTGTACAGTTTCGAACTCAAATCAAACAATTTATTTGAAAACATGCGTATACTATTTTATTTTATACACAGTAACTGGCTACAATTAATTAATCGTAATTTATTTCAATATCTCCACACTTCCTGTCATTTGCAGTTGTACTTAATATCTGAATCCCTATAAAACGAAGTGCAAGGTGCTTTTCATTCGTTCGGTTTTATCGATGTGGACCCCTTCTGGTGTTTGCTCTTGATTATTTATGTTTACTCAATTAACATTACTGTTATTATCTCTCTTAATGGGCTATATAAAACGGGATAAATAAAGTGTATGGGAATGATTTACATAAAATACTACCTAGATCATCTATTCGAAATCCAAATTCATCAAAGTAGCGCTTGACTAAACTTGGGACGTTTGATTCTGATGTAACTTGGTCATCCAGTTGTCTATATACACATGACGGTATGAGTGAAGGGACAAGAGCCGAGAATGACAATATTTCAGTCAGCTCCTTCCTATGGATTGGCATATCGAGTAAATTTTCGATTGAATTGTTTCGGAGCACTTGATTTTCATTTATTTCTGATTGCCCATTCAAATCTGATCTTGAGTATTGCAGGTTATCTTTTGAATCTTTAAGAAAAGAACCGGATAGATGATTAGTTAAAATGAAAATTACGTGAAAAGCATCGTGGAAATACGCTAAAATATGATGGACACCAGAGAAGAACACACAATCAATTTAAATGTTAAGGCGGAATAAAGTATTCAAGACAAAATGATTTTGATTTCAACAAATAATCTCTACCATTCTCTGAAAACTTTAAGTTTGTCTGTCATGACATCACTTAATACTAACCTAAAATTGAATAGTCTATTACGTAATTAAGTTCGAGCTTTTATGGCGTTTGGGTTTTGTAAATATAAGGAGCATTATTGAGACTATAATTTATGGACTTTTGAACAACGCTAAAGTGACCTTCAGAATGCCCATTCATTGACGAGGATTTATTGAGGGTTATAAACCAGTGTGAGTTAGAACTATGATTTGCAGTTGGTTAGGAACTACTTTTAAGGATTTCATCGCGAACCTTACTTACTTACGCCTGTTACCCCTCATGGAGGAGCATAGGCTGCCCACCAGTATTCTCCATCCAACCCTGCCCTGGGCAATCTTTTCCAGTTGTCATTCATCTTTTTCATATCTGCTTCTATTTCCCCGCGTAATGTATTCTTTGGCCTTCCTCTTTTCCGCTTCCTTTCACCATTCCAAGTTACGGCTTGCCTCGTGATGCAGTTTGGTGATTTCCTTATTGTGTGTTCGATCCATCCCTAACGTCTTTCCTTAATTTCCTCTTCAACTGGAAGCTGGTTTGCCCTCTCCCATAAAAGGCTGTTGCTGAAGGTATCCGGCCAGTGAATGTTGATTATTCTGCGTAGACAACTGTTTATAAATACTTGTACCTTCTTGACGATAGTTTTAGTAGTTCTCCACGTTTTAGCTCCGTACAGTAATACCATATTGACGTCCCGAAGCGACACCACCTAAAATGCCAAAACGCTATATAGCCAAATCGATGAATTTCACGCCAAAATCCAAGGCCTGCTATTTTATATTTCACTGGTTTGTACATAAATCATGATCTCGCCTCAGGAGCTGTAAAAGTTCGAAAGTAGAGTATGAAGGTAGTGGCGGATATATATCTGGTGCCCCATTGTACCAATATTTATGTTTAGGTAAATAAATGAAAGTAGTGCTAAGGATCATCACTGGTCATAACTAGTATAAACAGATACTCTGAAGGCTTCAATCAGCCTTTCACATACTAAACTACTCATAACAGCCTTTGTATATCATCGTCAATCATCAACTGTAGTTGTCATATGATTTAGACGCTAAACTTGAAGGTGACGTCCTGACCAGTCTATCGTGCAAAATGGTACAATGTGGTCACCAGACCTGAACTTCTAACACCTCACATTCATTAAGTCTAAGTGAACAACAAGTAGAACCGAACAATTGACTATGGGCTCAATATCTACCATCCCTTATAATAACTATACACGAAGGATCATATATCTAAGCTTCAAGCAAACTATTAATACTCCTTAGAAAAGAAATACATGGTTCAAGAGTAATAAAATCAGTAGAGAACGTAACACAGAGTTAAAATTAGTTGCAAAAGCCTATAGTACAGATCTAGGATAAAAGCACAATATTTAAGTAGGTTGGTCTACTAAAGACGCTGTCACTTAGATGTTACGTAATTCCATGCAAATAATGTACTTTTAATTTTTAGCCTAAAAAGCAACTGGGATACTAACCACTTTCTCGAAAATCACAGCTTTCGCTGGGCATTTATCTCGGCTATCCAACTTTCGGTGACCTCAGCAAACCAAACAACACGGACGTTTTAAGGAATGCAAAACTTATGCGCTTAAACAAGGAGAATTTCAGTCTAATGTATTAGTGCCTTAAACATCAACAAATCTAAGGAAAGGTCTGGCATTCGAACTTGCCGAGAACTTGTATAGATTTTTATTGTGACTTGATTACCCGTTCACTAAACAGAATTCAGTATTGATTCTGTATCGTCGTGACAATCTATTATGTAACTCACCTACGTTATACTCCAGCATTGTTATTAAGTGCAGTTCCAGAACCCTCATAGCGTCCGCTGAGGTTTATCGGACCGCTTCTACTCGCTTCTCATAGTAAATTCACCAAGTTGTTCGTTTAAAATGAATACCCAACTGTTAGCAGGAATGAGCAGTGTGTGAGCGTTGGAGAGATAAATGGCAGAAACCTAGCTCTCAAAAAGGCTAAAATTCCGGACGACGACACTATACAAAATTTTCTCACTTTATTTGATGTTTAAGCGTCGGAGAGTAGCTTATTCGAATTCAGGACAGTCTTTGAAAGGAAACAGTAGGAAAAATATCATGCAATTCTGAGAAAAGACACAACTTCAGCCAAGCTATCCGGTCTGTGAAACGGCGAACACACAGCAAAAGTTAAAACCACTTAATTAATAGAAACTTTGGATTTGACACACGTTACAGCAAAAATATTATTGACATTCAAACGATCATCGGTTAGGTGACCCTCTTATATCCGTTACTACTTCCTATCTTTCTTATTATCAATTATGTTTCCCCTCCTATTCTTTTAGTTTTGTCTTCTCAAATTGCCTGCATTACCAACCAATTTATTCGTTTATTCCTCGAAATAATCATCACCTAGTACTTTATTATTTTCATATTGCTAACAGCCCACACCTGAATGTTAGTGTGATAGTCACTCATGTTCGGAAACCCTAATGCCCTGTGACAAACGTACCCACTAACACTACAGAATATACAAATCCACAAATAACTACAAAATTGACATGGATTACTGCAGTCAAGTGGTTAGACTACTGAAGATACGACCGGATTGTAGTTTTACAACTATTAACCAGTAACACCTTTTATATTCGAATCGTCCCCGAATTAGTTAAAACCAGAAGTCAGGTGCGAAGAGATCGGAAAGATATATTTGATTCATTATCAATATATCGAGAAGCGTTTACTCTAATCTGACTAGTGAACGTAGGAGCTGTGCCCAACTCTGGTTCGTAACGTGATCTGGTACGCATGCATGACCGAACGCCTTCAGTTAAACAAGTCCACTTAAACAAATGTGGTCAGCATTCAATGTGGAACACTTAAAGAGCAATTGATTTTGGGGAATTATTTACAGCTACACTACCAATCATTGAACATCGTCAATATACCTGAAACTGTATCGAAACAACAAAAAGCGAGTGCAAAAATGTTTGTCGGTTTATTCAAGCTCATGTTAGAGTTAGTGGATATAGGATATATTGTGATCGGAGCTAAAAGGCCCGTCTAAAGGAAATGAGGCATTCGTTATTTCATCCTTAAATAATCATTGTTTTAACCACATAACGATATTAGTGAGAGAATTACGGGATTTAGAGGCGGATATCATTGTCAGGCTTACATGAAATCTAAAAGTATAAAAATTCTATGGATCACATGCACTTGGATCGTACGAACCCTGTCTATCATGGTACAGAATTTTCGGAGTTGGGTAGTCTGTGACATTCGTTTACAATCTTTTTATTCGAAGAGTATTAAAGTGGTTGTTACGAGCGTTTAGATTACGCCAAAAGATAGTTTCTGTGCGGGTACTTTAGATGTCTGAATGTTTTCCCGTCATTATAATATTACACTATGTTTATTGCACATATTCTGAGGAAGCCAAAGCTAAACCACTAAGTGTTGACCGGCGCCCTGCTATACGGCTGGAAATCAGAGTTGTTTCCCCCATTATTTTATTCAGGCATTACGTTTCCTACTCCCTGTTATCGAATGATGAAATGTACATATTCCACTAAAGCCTGGTGCTGTGTAATAAAGGTTACGGAAAGAACATCGAAATCTTCTGATTTCACTTAATGATGAGGGTGTAAAGGTTGATCCTAACAGATTGGTTGTAGCTGACGGAGTATCTACTTTCAAATTGAGGGCAAAATACATCAAAGTTAACTATCCTCAATGGCAAAAAAAACAAACGAATGTATAACGACAGAATAATCAGTTTTATTCAGCGATCAGCAAATATCGTTTGAACTTCTGCTGGGTACTCTCATAGACCCTGAAAATCAGTCAGTGAAAGATACAATACTAGCTACGACCAGGGCCACGAATACAGAACTTTTTACACTGAAGAAGGTAAGTTAGACCAACCGAACAAGTCAACTGATATCAACGCTTCCACTTCATTGATATATAACTTCCTGAAGCTTTTTTGTCTGTTCTCACGATTTTCAGTAACCAATACAATAATGCAATAAGTAGTACAGATAGACGGCTTCTTGGGTTATTTCAATCACCTTCTTGAAAAAATAGGAGAAAACCATCCATCTACCGACCATTTTAAGGTTACCGAAAGATTATGAAGTGATTGACTTGGTGACTATGTAGCTGCAAATAATTCCCCAAAATCAATTGCTCTTTAAGTGTTCCACATTGAATGCTGACCACATTTGTTTAAGTGGACTTGTTTAACTGAAGGCGTTCGGTCATGCATGCGTACCAGATCACGTTACGAACCAGAGTTGGGCACAGCTCCTACGTTCACTAGTCAGATTAGAGTAAACGCTTCTCGATATATTGATAATGAATCAAATATATCTTTCCGATCTCTTCGCATCTGACTTCTGATTTCGATTGGTTGGGAAAAGCTTTGAATATAAAAGGTGTTACTAGTTTATAGTTACAAAACTAGAAAACTAGTCGTACCTTCAGTGGTGAACCTGACGTGATCTGGTACACCAAGCGCATAAACTGTGAGTCTGTTCCTTTTTCGAACTTCATTATTAACTGTTTTTCTTTATTTGATTTATATATATTGTGATATACCATTTTTTCGGACATATTTTAATCATATATTTCTCGTTCTAATAATACTATGAGGGAACAGACACCTAAGGTTTTTAAGTTACAGTCTATTCCCCTACCTTCGATCCAGTTAACGCCTTTTTGGCCTGACAACATCGAAGCCTGGTTCTGCTACGCAGAAGCTGACTTTTGCGGACACGGAATCACGGACTCGCTCACGCAATTCCCGGCGGTAGTTAGGGCGTTACCGCGCGAATTTAACGGGTACGTAACACCTAGTATGTTTACCAGTGATGTTTCGGAACCTTACGAAACGCTAAAGCGACTGATTCTGAGACGTGGAGATCTAACCGACCGACAATGACTAGACCAACTCCTCAATAACATCGACCTGCAACATGGTTACGCGACGGACATGTTGTTAAGGATGAGAGAAGTAATAGGTCAAAGAACTTTCGACGATGGCCTATTTAAGCAACTCTTCTTGTCTAAACTCTCGAAACAGGTGCAGGCAGTTCTCATCTCGCTTCAAAACAACGCCGTAGACGAACTAGATGCATCTGCCGATCGAATTCCAGAGATTACTTGTTTCACTAGTGTCGAGGTCTTTTCAGTCAAAGAAAAAGCCTCAAACGACCCCGAATGACATCTCGGAATTATGTCATACTCTCACACGCTACCTTCGATTTCGCAATGATCGTATTCTGTCAAGAAGTGCGCGAAGAAGCGTTTCACGTAGGCGATCTGTCCCTCGACCACGAGAGACAGATAATCCCGACTGGTGCTGGTATCATAACCAGTATGGCAAACCTTCTAGAAATTGCAGGAAGCCCTGCAATTACCTGATCTCTAAGGTGACCGACACGAATAAGAATTCGAGAAACTTCCAAGCCTGCACCCGTTAACGGCAACCGTAGCCGGCGAACATAGCCGTCTGTTATACGTCACAGATGTGACTACGAAAGTCCGCCACCTCGTCGACACCGGCGCAGAAGTTAGCGTTCTTCCAGCAAATCTCAACGACAGACTTCACGAGTATGTTTTAAGTTTACAGGCGGCGAACGGAAAACCGATCGCTACATATGGTAAAAGGTACGTCTACCTTAACGTGGGTTTACACAAACCCTTACACTGGATTTTCGTTGTTGCAGATGTTTCTATGCCAATCATTGGTATAGACCTGTTACAATACCACAATTTACTCATCGACACACGCTCACGAAGGTTAATAGATGGAAACACTAAGTTATCTGTTTGCGTAACTCCTTTTTATGGTTGCAGATTATCCTCAGTAACAATTAAGCACGCCATAGACCCTCTATATCAACAGTTACTCGATGAATACTCCGGGATATATCAACCGCGACCGAAATTGCCTTGTGTAACCAGCAATGTTACACATCACATCTCGACTAAAGGACCACCTGTATTCTCAAAAGCACGACGACTGGCTCCCGAAAAGCTTAGGTTAGCTAAAAACGAATTCGACCACATGATAGACTTAGGGATAATTCGACCATCAAATAGTCCATGGTCATCTCGCTTGCACATGGTCCCTATAAAGGACAGCAGTGATTGGCGTCCAACTGGTGATTATCGGCGTCTGAATGCAAAAACCATTCCCGATAGTTACCCGTCGCCTCACATTCACAATTTGACAGCTACCTTGAAAGATACAACTGTCTTTTCGAAAATCGACTTAGTTGAGGCTTACAACCAAATACCTATGGCACCTGACGACATCGCGAAAACCGCCATCATAACTCCTTTCGGCCTCTACGAATTCTTACGAATGCCTTTCGGCCTAAGAAATGCCGCTCAAACCTTCCAAAGGTTTATAGACAACGTCTTCCGAGGTCTCAACTTCGTACATGCGTATGTTGATGACTGCCTCATAGCAAGTCCGGACAGAGAATCACATCCCCAGCATCTGGACATTGTTTTCGATCGACTCCAAAGGCATGGCATTACTGTCAAAATTCAGAAATGCCAAATCGGAACCAACTCCTCAGACTTCTTAGGACACACAATTGATGCGCAAGGCATCCGACCTCTTAGAAGCAAAGTGGCGGCCATTCTGGATTACCCAGAACCGACCACGATTAAGCAGTTGCGAACTTCCAATGGCCTCGTAAGTTTCCACAGACGGTTCATACCAAATTGCGCATCCCTTATGAAACCGTTAACCGACCAACTTCGTGGAAATGAAAAATCAATTAGTCTAGACGACACCGCTCGAAAAGCATTCTCCACAGTAAAGGAATATATCGCTCAGGCAACACTGCTTGCTCATCAGGACACTCAAGAACCCATTAGTATCGCCGTAGACGCATCCGACTCAGCAATCGGAGGAGTCCTACAACAATGGGTTAACGACTCTTGGCAACCTTTAGGATTTTTCTCGAGACGGTTGCTAGACGCGGAATGTAGGTACAGCACGTTCGGTAGGGAACTCCTAGCTATGTATTGTTCTGTACGGCATTTCCAACATTCTTTCGAAGGAAGAGAATTCACGCTTTTTACCGATCATAAACCCCTTACCTTCTCTTTAAGTTCATCTTCAGACAAGTACTCACCGCGAGAGTCTCGACAACTGGACTACATTTCGCAGTTTACTTCAGATATACAACACATTTCTGGAGCAACCAATGTAGTCGCAAACGCTTTGTCTCGAATAAGTTCCTTGAACAGTTTCCAAGGAATCGACCTTCTTAAACTCGCTCAGCTTCAAAAAGAAGACATTGATCTTCAGCATGAGTTATCCTCGACCACTCTCAAACTAAGTATTAAGCAGATGGGAACAGGTAAGGAAACCTTACTTTGTGACACATCTACAGTTAGGGATCGTCCAATCGTGCCAAAGCATTAACGACGCAACGTCCTCAATACGTTGCACAATCATTCTCACCCAGGTGCTCGTACATCCATCAAGCTTATAGCTGGCCTGGTATGAATAAAGACGTGAGGGAGTGGGCACGCTCCTGTGTAAGCTGTCAGAAATCTAAGGTAATTAGACACAACAAATGTCCCTTAGGCTATTTAAAAACCCCTGGTGCTCGTTACGGCCATGTTCATCTACATTTGGTAGGACCCTTACCCGATTCCAACGGATACTCATATCTCTTAACATGCGTAGACCGTTTCACTCGATGGCCAGAAGCAGTACCGAATAAGGACATTACTGCTGAAACAGTGGCTCGCGCTTTCGTCGAACGATGGGTAGCGAATTTCGGCTGCCCTTCGTTCATCACTACAGACCGCAGACGCCAGTTCGAATCTGGACTTTTCCGTTGTCTGACTACACTTTTAGGAATCACACGCTTCCGAACGACCGCCTACCACCCACAAGCAAACGGGTTGGTAGAACGTTTTCATAGACAACTTAAAGCTTCATTATCAGCTACAAACGTTTCACGATGGACAGACGCTCTTCCACTCGTCTTGCTAGGTATCCGCAATGCAGTGAAAGCTGACATTGGATACACTGCATCTCAACTCGTTTATGGAACGACACTCCGACTTCCAGGAGGATTCGTGGATCCTTCGTCTTCTTCATTGAACATGGATCAAAACTCTTACACGAGCAGGCTTACAAACGCAATGCGTTCGGTTAAACCTGCTCACACTCCACCGCAATCAACTGATGTTTTCATTCAACTTGACTTAAGACATAGTACACACGTTTTCGTTCGTCGAGACTCACATCGATGACCCCTCGAATCAGCATACGAAGGACCCTTCAAAGTTCTTCAACGTGAACCCAAGTACTATGTAGTCGATAAGAACGGCACGAACGATAGCATCAGTATCGATCGCCTCAAAGCAGCGCACTTAGAAGGAAACCCTAGCTACGTTGATTTTCCTTCGGTACATTCGAACGACATGGCTCCCACACTCGTAGTACCCCGCACGATAGTCGACACACACCTCGATACTTCGTTAACGTCGGAAAATAAACATAAGACAACACGCTCTGGAAGAAGGGTAAGATTTCCAGAACACTTACATGACTATTTCACATAGGACACAAACTTTACCTCGAATTCCCCTTGCATTATTTATTATAAAAAAAGAATTTCTTTTAATATGCTGATTTTTATATATTTATTTTTTTGCCTATGGGCGTATACATATATATTTTTTATAAAAAAAACAAAAAAGAAACCAATTTTTTTACAATCGCTTTTACGCTGTCGCAAGTATATTAGTTTATTTATTTTCTTTTCTTGCTCATCTTGTGTCCTTACACAAGTACGTGTATTTCGACATGAACTCACACGTTCTATTTTTATTTTCTTTTCCAGGGCGGCTGGAAAAGAACGACGAGGTTTCACAAGGAATCGAAATTTTCATTGTACTTTGTCTCCTTATTACTATGTTGTACTTCATGGTCCTTTAGTGTAAGGAAAGACGACTAGACGCTGCTAAACATAGCAAGCTATCAGAAGAGTGTTTACCAACGGCAAACTCGTTGGGTTTAAACTTCTGGCTGGCCACGTCTTAGGGGTCATCACTACCTCATCAGGGGGGGGGAGCGATCTGTAGCTGTAAATAATTCCCCAAAATCAATTGCTCTTTAAGTGTTCCACATTGAATGCTGACCACATTTGTTTAAGTGGACTTGTTTAACTGAAGGCGTTCGGTCATGCATGCGTACCAGATCACGTTACGAACCAGAGTTGGGCACAGCTCCTACGTTCACTAGTCAGATTAGAGTAAACGCTTCTCGATATATTGATAATGAATCAAATATATCTTTCCGATCTCTTCGCATCTGACTTCTGATTTCGATTGGTTGGGAAAAGCTTTGAATATAAAAGGTGTTACTAGTTTATAGTTACAAAACTAGAAAACTAGTCGTATCTTCAACTACTTATTGAACGTGTGACTACTGCCCATCGTCTTTGGTGTGTTGCAACAAATTCTTCACAAACCAGAGATGTGCAATGTCACAGTCACGATGTTGTTAGTTGGATCATGCCCCTGGAAAGGCATTGTATAGGGTAGTAAATTGGCTAGTTCAACTGCTTGTTAAAAGATATGTTGAAGCCCATATGTTTCTTAAAAATAAAACAAAACCTAACTGTTAAGGAATGGTTTTATTCATAGTAATTAAACCAATATGTGTGTTTTATATTCACATGTACCCTAGCAGTAAAGAGTACAATAAAGACGCTCACAGGTATTATAATGTAATAAGCCATTCCATAGGTTGGTCGAAAATGCTATTGAAATACGCCCTCGAGGAGATGCGTACAAATTTCTAGTCCATTTAGCTTCCAACTAGCTCAGTTAAAGGTATTTATACAACTAATCAACTGACCAATACTTGAACACCGAAGGCTATTTCCATCCCACTGTGTCGTCAACGTTACACAGCTCCCCTTGCTTCAAACGTTGTCCTCAATCGCAAATGAAGAACAACAATCCGAAAGAGGTAATATCTCAACAGAAACATAGAATTGGAAGGTATTGATGAAACCAATCAAATGTCGTTTCTATTCAGATGTGCTGCTAATGTTACAGTGTTACTTTTTTGGATAATGCGCCTGTCAATGTGGAGCTCGGTCATCATTGCGTTCAAAGATTACGTCTAGATTCTCCTTATAGGGTGAAGAAATTTGTCACCGATATGCTTTAAGCAGAGCATAATTTCCATCCTATTGGAAATGTTTGTGATAATAATGCCCTCACAATTTCCTGGGCTTCATTCGTATTTGTTTTATTTCACAACGAATTCCATGGAGTGTCTTGGAAACACCTATTCATGAACCGGCTATGTGCCCTCATAATGTGCAGCCATTATGGGCTCCACCATATGATGAAGTAACATGAATCAAATTTGACCAAAACATGTTCACTGCCGCGTATGTGAACTAGGGAGCTGACATTCCAACTATCAGGGTGCTTCCAATCATTTGCACTCGTTTATGTATAGAATGTGTCCGTTTGTTGATAATCCTCAGCAAGGGTTCCTAAATGCTGTCACTACACAGGTTGAAGTACAGAACTTTAAAATAAACACGGGATCACATTGTTATTGGAATATCAAATTAATTTATGGAAAGTACAGCTTGCACTCAGTGCTGCATAAAGGTGAGTGGCTTTTTTGTACTGTGTATATATATCATAAAATGCACTGAAGCCGAATCAAACGGATTTCTGAGGTCAAGCTAATAAGGTATGGAGCCAAGCTTCATGGATTGTATATTGGTATTAATGCTACTATAATGGTTGACTTACTCCTAAAATCGTAGACTTGTCATGATGTGATAATCCAATCTATAAGATCTTACGTGAAAGTGACATCATTGTCTACACTGACTCATCCTATCGTTATCATCAGCAGTATGATTTTCAGAACTCCTGAAAAACACACTAGGGATGGTGATCGAATGTTATTTTTTTAATGCACATAGGGATGTATTACAAGGATGGTCATGCCTTCAAGACTGAGCTATAACGATCAATTGTTCTTGAGTTCACCATCGTTGACCTCCTCTAAGCGTTGCATGTTGAATGTCCCCATTTTAAGTAACCGCATGTTTAGCCTTGAGAAATTTGTGGTTAGGAACCAATACCACCACATAATCAATGATCTGGACATACAACCAGAGAAACGAAGTGGAGCGAGAGAAGCGAAAAGAAGTGGAGAATGTCGTTGTAAAACTGAGAAACAAAGCGACGCGGAAAGAGCAAGTGAACCAACTCGCTTTAATCAAGCATGACTCGGTATTTATAGTCAGGCGAAATTAAGTTACAGACACCTAATAAATAGGGTGAGCAGTCAACACACATGCGCTCATATAAAACAGTCAGGATTAGTAAGCGAATGACTAACAAGGTCAGAATATGACTTAAGAAGAATGAATAAATCGGTCTGCCTGGAAGCTAGAATAACCCATGTAGACTTGATATAGTATTAGGCACTAGAAATAAATGATCGACAACTTTTGAGGTAGCCGGTGTGTCAATGCCTCCGATTTGTTTAACATAATCAAAGCTTCCTTCAATGGAGTCCAGTCATTCATCCTGGCTGATCTTTTATGAGTTACTTTAGTTCGTGGCCATCTGTTTTCTCAAAGATGTTTCAGACGGTAATTAGATTCTTGTGTAAGATCCAAACCTCCTTTGTGTTCCAACGGTAAAGTAGTCTAACTTAGTTCCCTAACACCAATAACTGATCGATTAATGATGTCAAGGTTAATAGCTAATTCGTGCTCGTGACTGGTCGGTTATTGAAGGTCCGAGAATAGTGACACTAATCGAATGATAATGGTGACGGAAATAACTGTATTGACCAAAATATTTGGTAACGACAGAATAATTATTTCACCAGATTAAACACACAATCAAGTAACTAATAGTCTTCAATGTGTGTTGACATCAGCAATGCTTTTTATGACCAAAATGGGAGTATTTGGTTTCACAGTAGAACATAAATAATATTTATAAAACAGGGAGAAGAAGTTCAAAAAACTATAGAGATATTGTGACAGGACAATTAGAAGGTGTTTCAAAACATGTTTAAGTCTATTTGGAGATCAGTAACAAGAAACACTATGACGTAGAATTATGACCCCTCATAGTGAAAGCTGAAATTCTCCGAAAGCCATGAGGTTGATGCCCCTTCTAACAATCAAAGCAAAAGTTATTATAGGTACATGGAACATCCGGACAATGAGAGAGACCGGGAGAATCAGTAAAATAACTGCGGAAACGAGGAGATACAAATTGACGGTTCTCGGAATCAATAAAACCCATTGAACTCAAGCTTAAAAGAAAAGGTTAGATTTGGGAGAGGTGCTGTTGTACTGTGGTCACGAAGATGAAAATGATCCACACACTGAGAGAGTTGCTCTGATGTTGTCTAAAATAGCACAAAGTGCACAGACTGAATGGGGATCTCCATAAAATGCCA
>NC_031502.1:24385566-24476126 GCF_000237925.1 Schistosoma mansoni | reverse complement strand
GTTTTGGCTTTAGATCATCTCCCGGGTGAGGGCAAAGAGAAAGATAAGCGAAAACATTGTACAACTGGAGAAAGAGCATACAAAAGGGTTCAATATAGCCTTCCTTCGGTGTACTGACAAACGCAACGAATTCAAGATAACTGCCAACAACAGGTTCCCAGCCTTGAAAGATCTACTCGAAGAAGAGGGAACGACTATGGAGGACAACTGGAAAGGGACCAAAAGAGCACTAACTTCAACGTGTCAGGAGGTTCTGGGTCACAACAAGCATCATCATAAGGAATGGATCTCCATCGAAACCCTAGACAATATTCAAGAAAGAAAGAACAAGAAGACAGCAATTAACAACAACTGAACGAGAACAGAGTAAGTGAAGGTCTAAACTAAATACATAGAAGCAAACAAGCTAGTGAAGAGGAGCATTAGAACATACAAACAGATATATGTGGAAGACCTAGCAACGACAGTAGGTAAAGCTGCAAAAGAAGGAAATATGCTGCAACTATATGATATAACGAAGAAACTGGAAGAAAAATACAGTAAACCAGAGAGACCAGTAAAGGAAGAGGAGGGTATTGCAATCACTGAGATTCAAGAGTAGAAGGAAGATGGGCAGAATATTTTGAGGAACTCTCGAATAAACCAGCTCATGTGATTCCACCAGACATCGAAGCAGTGCCTACAGACCTTCATGTAGGTGTCTCTCCACCAACGACTGAGGAAATCGGGATGTCCAGCAGATAAATCAAGTGTGGGAAAGCAACAGGACCTGATAATATACTAGCCGAAGCACCAATGTCACACATAGAAGTAACTGCAAACATGCTCCACGTCCTATTCAGGAAAGTTTGGGAGGAAGAACTAGTGCCACCAAGAGACTGGAAAGAAGGATATCTCATCAAGTCACCAAAGAACGGAGATCTGCGCAAATGTGAGAACTACAGAGGCATCATACTACTCTCGTTATCAGGAGATGTTTACAGCGGAGTGTTTCTGAACCGGATGAAAGATTCAGTAGATGCTCAAGTTCAAGATCAACAGGCTGAATTCCGTAAGCATCGGTCATGCACAGATCAAATCGCGTCTCTACATATCATCATTAAACAATCAACTGAATGGAGCTCGTCTCTATACATCAACTTTCTTGATTATAAGAAAGCAGTTGACAGTGTGTATACGAATACATTAAAGAAACTTCTTCGACACAATGTAGTTCCTAGAAATATCGTCAACATCATCCGAAATTCATGAGACGGACTACAATGCAAAGTGGTGGATGGAGGACAACTGAAAGACACATTCTAAATAAAGATTGGAGTCAGATAAGACTGACTACTCTCACCCTTTCTCTTCCTTCTGGTGGTTGACTCGATTATGAAGACTTCCCCATCCGAGGGGAGCAAGGTATGTAGTGAACAGTTTGGATGCAACTAAACGATTTGGACTGCACAGCTCACCTAGTCCTTCTCTCCCGTACACACCAACAAATGCAGGTCAAGACAAACAATGTAGCAGGAGCCTCTGCATCAGTAGGCCTCAACATACACAAAGGAAGAAGCAAGATCCTCACATTCAGCGCGGAAAACCTTAATCCAATCACACTAGATGGGGAAACTCTAGAAGAGATGGAGAGTTTCCCGTATCTGGGCAACATCGTTGATGAACATGGAGGAGCTGATGCAAACGTAAATGAGTACAGCAAGGACAGAATTCCTACAGTTGAAGAATATATGCAACTCAAAACAACTGTCGACCAATATCAAAGTGAGAATCTTCTATACGAACGTCCTAACAGTTCTACTGTAAGGAGTTGAAACTCGGAGAATTACCACAACCATAATCGAAAAGGTACAAGTATTTACAAACAATTGTCCACGCAAGGTACTCAATGTCCGTTGACCGAATACCATCAGCAACGACAAGTATCTTCAAACTGAATCATGAGCCAAGTGCTAACTTGGAATCCTGAAGGTAAACGAAAAAGCGGAAGACCAAAGAACACAATGAGCCGAGAATTGGAAGCAGACATGAAAAGGATGAGCAGCAACTGGAAACAATTGGAAAGGATTGCCCAGGACAGAGTTGGGTGGTAAATGCTGGTTGGCAGCCTATGCTCATCCATGAGGTGTAACAAGGGGTAAGTAACTGTTTCTGCTCAGTTTAATTTTATAGTCGATTAATCTGATCGCTCCACAACATTTAAATTGATTATACTTGGGTACTTACTTGAAGTGTCAGGAAAGTGTCTTCATAAATCAATGAGTGACAAATGTTATATAAACTAATAGCAGTAAACATTCACAATCGGCGTTGCTGTTATCTTTGTCAAGTTTAACTGAACATAAATCATGATGTGACTTGGAATTTATACCTACGCTCTCGTCTTTTATAGACCCATTGTATTCTATTTTTTCATTGTATGGTATTTTCATCTGGACCCAGGCTACAAAAATCAGTATTATTTACATGTTTATTTCTGATTGCCATTTATTTTACATTGGTAAGAATTCCTACAGAATATTGTTTATTAGTTTATTACAAAAACGCTGTATTCACATACTTCCTTCATAAAAGTTAGGCAAGTAAGTAGCTGTTTTTTGCTTTCACTTTCAGTGTTCCAGCGTCTCTGTAAATCGGTGTTCACGTATGAGGTCAAATTCTTCTGTAGAGTCAGTTGTCTTGCGAATGATTCTTTGATCAAACACGCAATGCAGATGACCGAATTTATGAAGTGATGATCATCACAAGCTTTACTGAAGTTATGTTTAAGGAAGATTTACATAACATTTGTGTCCAGTTGAAATTCTAATTAAAGAATATAACTAAGTAAATACCGCTCTGCATTGTTTTGACCAGACTTTCAGAACGGAACATTCAATAAACTTCAAACTTTCCATCTAAATATGTTTCTTCATATTCTTAATTTTTCTAGCCAACTTTCTAAATTTTTAAGCTAAACCAACTACTGTGATTTACTATCATTTGTCATTAACACAACGATCATGGGAATCATCAGTCAGTTTTCTTTCTTGTTTATATGCATTTTTAAAAAAAAGTAATGAAATACTGTCCAGCTTTTCATCGTTCAAGGTCTGTGAATCTATTCAGCTCATTGATTACTCTTTTCAGTAAATTTTGTTTATTGATATTTATTGTAATATCTTTCCCAAGTAAAATGGTATATCCTAAAAACCGTTCGTAAGGTTTCTGATTATACAAAGCAAGTACTGTAGTAATCAAGAGCACCAATGGGTACAACCAAGTATACATGAATACAAATTACAGAATGTCTTATTAAAGTCTGAGAACCATATAGCAAATACTTCATTTGCAAAATGTCAATTAATCGTATCAGACTTGATTGTTCCTTCGTTTCCACATCAATCGCTCACTGTGTTCGTCCTCTTTCCTTCGATCTTCTTAACCTACCACCAAACATTTCACTTCCGATTGATGATACATACTACTTATATCTGTCGACATCAGTAGCACGCACCACAGTATAATGATCATTCCATATATGTGTGGGCCTGTTTCGAATCATTCATTATCTACACAACATAAAGGCTACATGTGATATTTTCCAAACTGTTATTGAAAAACTAAAACTTCAGTATATCCTAGTGACTTGTAACAGGTTTGGTAACCGTTTGTGGTAAGTGAAAGTCTCCTCACAAGTTTCTTTCATTAAATAATGTTGAAAATCATGATCAACGAATTATGTCTTATTAGGATAAAATACCTTATTTAAAGGAGAAAAATTAGAAGGAAGAACCGTTATCAATTATAATGAAACGCTAGTCGAATGTTGAATATTAGTACTACTACCAATAATAATAAAGTCATAATTGATAAAGAGACGAGGAATATTACGGTGAAAGAAAGGTAAAAAATCAAATGTCCAGTAAGCGATAACACTTAACTGTGCTGAAGATGACATAAACTCACACCAAAATATCAGTTCAGGCAAACGAATTGTTTGAAATGAAAATAAAAGAACATAGACGACCGGAGCTGTGAAAATTTACATTCTATCACAAAGCATTTTACCAAGTTAAATGATTCGTTTATTGCTAGATATTCTCACAGTCACATTTTGCATGACATCCTCAATAAAAGCTGATTCAGTTTATGGTTAAACAGCAATCCAATATTAGGCGTGATTAGTTATGATAACTGGAAATGGTTAAAAACTATCACCTTAATTGGTTGGTATGTTAAAGGTTATGATTCAGGGACAATCTATTGGCTGTAACACAGAAGAGCTGTGAAAGACCAATCTAAAATTCCACTAATTATTTCTTTAATTGAGTCATAACTTTCTGACACAAAATATTTCGTCGAGTATGAAGTATTCAGAACAGATTTTCTATTATTAGTATATTTTACGATCTATAACTTAATCGAAACAAATCACTTGGATAGTTCATCAAAACCTAGTTTCTCCATCTTATTTAGAAAAGTCAAAAAGCTTTACTAACTTTTTCTACGTTTAACTGCTATGAGGACTTATTGGTTCATTAGTTGGTAGCACTAAAAATGTTATTATCTAGATCAGTGATTCACTGCTAGACACTAACAATTTATTACAAACATTATATCGCTATGTCATTTCCAACTCACTACTAGTTCTGAAACAGTTGTGTAATTTTTAGTTCATTCGGTTCTAAACAAATCTACCATATCAAGGGAAACGTCTGTTATGAAAAATAGCCGAAATCGATTGAATGAATATTTTCCCATCTGTCTGCTTTTTTTTGGAATACTTCTTCTCAATTCATTATTTCATTAATAGTAAACAGGGCTAGAATGGAGTTTCAAATAATATCTTTATTTCGGAATATTGGAAATATTTTCAATAGCTAAGTTTTCAAGTAAGTTACAAACAACACTCTGATTATTCGATGTCTTGTCACGATGGATCTGGCTTAATTACTATCTACAGAGATTAGAATTTTGCAGGTCACCTCTGAATAGAAAAAAGAAGTTTCGAATTTTTAGTCCCAGTGGATCCTCAAAGAGTAAAATAGCAAGTAGAATAATTAAAAACTGTTGCAATCTAGTTATTTTTATTGAAATGATTCAAGAATAAAAATGATTTATTTGTATAATGTTAAAATAAAATCTTATGATAATTGATGGCAACAGAAGAGTTTATAGGTTTTCTGAATTGTCATGTATTTCCCTTTTAATTAGGGATTATCACAGAATTCACAAAGTTAGCTAAAGCATGCGAACCTCAGGGTGAAACGGCAGCTCTCATTAGAACTACTAATAATAGGCGTAACATTCAACGGTCAAATAATATTGTGAATAAACTTCCATGAAGTTCAAAATGACAAAACAGATGCCAACTTTTTACCCTTTTGAAATTGTGTAACACACCATCCGAAGGTAAACAGGAAAACTGTTAATGGTACAAATAAACGAATATAAAAAAAATAAAACATTAAAAGTTACGTTTTCCAAGTTGTGTCGTAGACTATCTCAGAACATGGTTCTATACTGGATCCTTTTATTAATCCGAAAAATACAGTGTACGGAGAAATGAATTCATGGATAGGTCAGATATTGTGATTCAGTTGCCGTTGTATTCTCTTGAAAGCTGGAAGTGAGATTTGAATTGCACTTCACAGAAATCGCCTTAGAATTTGTGAAACCTGTCTGAAAGATATCAACGCATAACTGTTCGTCTGCTCCTCCATCGTTTTACTTTCATAAATTTCAGTCTTAGAATTTGTCTTCACGTGAATCTGTTGAATAACAGATACTTTCTGAATCTTCACGTCACTAAGCACCAAAGTGTTTAAGTAGTTATTTCGCAGATCCATATAATAAAGAAGATAAAATACTCCATTTTGCACCACACATATATTTTGAAAAGTTTTTATCGTATGATAACTTTTAATAACTCCATTTGAGAAAGGTACATGATTTATTCGTATCATTATAACATGTCTTCAAGCTTGTATCGAACTAAATAACGGAAACAGTGGATAAACTCAATCAGCTCACTTTGAACAAGTAAACTGAGGCGGACATTTGCTGTTGGCTTTATATGGTTCAAATTTAATATATGTGTTTATATAGCTGTTAAGAATGTCACATGTATAATCCTGACAGGTAAAAACAAAAAATAAGAATGATGCTCAACTTAATAAGAAACTAAGTCACTTAAGTTTGAATAAACATGTTCAGTAAACTAGTAATGATCAATCATTAAATGAATGTCAAGACGTATAGCAATATAATCAAAGCTACTATTTAATGATAGTATTTTATACATTCTATACAACGAGCTTTATGGCTTTCGAGTTTGTATGATAAAACGTATCTTTTGTGATGAATTGGATTCAGTTATCAATGTAAATGAAAGAGTAGATTTCAATCTGTTTGTAACATGTATTAAGCGACTGAACATGTTTCACTTCCAATGGTAATATGTCAGTATGATTGACAGCGTTGTATTCAGGGAAAAGGTCATTGCTCAAGAATACAAGTCAGTAGAAGCTATCTCGTCATTCGTTTTTAGTGCACTGGCATGTAAGTTCTCACAATCTAGAATATAAACATATGATACAAAACTGGAGACTAAAAATTACTTTTATTTACTGCTCAGTATGTAAAAATAAACATAATGTGATAATTAATCATTAGGGAATCGCCTATGGCTAACTTAAAAATATAAAAAGATATGAGGATGAGAGTTAGCGTAAATTAAGCTTATTCATTATGCTAAAAAAATGATACGCGTATCAGGAATGAAGTACAAACGGTCCCCAAAATAGGATTTGTTATAGTTTTGATATTAACCTATTGATTTTTTTGCAGATTGGACAATGTTTCCCAATAATGAGAAATACTAAATTAGAAGGGGTTTTGTGGATATTTAGTATTTTCATAGTTGAAAGCGTGAGTCAATTGAAGCTAGACCACCAAAGAAAACCTGGAAGCACTGGACAGCCGTTTCGTAGTGGATGCGCACTGCTGAGGAGTCCCAAAATAGGACGAAACGTCTGTCCAGTGCTTCCAGGTTTTCCTTGGTGGTCTAACTTCAATTGAATCACGCTTTCAACTATGAAAATACTAAATTAGTTTATAACGCCTTTAGCAAAAAACTCTATATCTATTAGTCAAAAAGAGTACTTTTTCTGTTCTCTGAATAGACGAGAACATAAGGTAACACTATATTTTTCTCGCAGTAAACACTTTTGTACAAGTATAATATAAAAGTGTAAATAAGGAACAGTCAACAGAATTTATTTCAAACAGAGTAGAAAAAATATCACAAATAGAATTGTAGCTTCGAAAAGACAATGATAAGACTGTAAAGTCAACTGTAATTTATAAAACAATTTTTTTTAGAAAAAATAGTATTGCTAGATAACAGCATTAGAAACAGCATTATTGGGCAAAAAGGATGAGAAGTTAACAAGTTACTTTTAATTATCTTAAATGAAATAGACATCATACGCTATTCAGTGTGTACAAAAGTTTCACTTAACTATCAAACACAATTACGAATCTTATGATATCACTTGAATGTTTATTAGTTTAATTAATTTCACAGATTTGATTGTTCATAATAGTAATTTTTTACATAGAGATATTCCTTATTACGTAAACTTAAGATATTCATATCTTTCGAATGCCAAAGTTTCCTCTTGATTATCCTTTATATTCAAATGACCCAACGCACCCAAATCACCGAGTTCTTTCACGAGAGTATACCATTCAAAAAAGTCTTTGCCCAGCTTCTTTGTAAATATCTCATCTTCCTTCAAACTTTGTAGGGCTTCCTGAAGGCTACTTGGGAGCATTTTCACTTGGTTCTCAATTTTACTTTCTGATGGTTTCTGGCCAGGAGGTGGTGGTTCAAGCTGACGGTCTAAACCATCCAACCCAGCCGCTAATGTAGCGGCAAGAACATGATAGGGACAAGAAGCAGATGATGGAATACGGTTTTCAATATAAGTGTTCTTTTCATCAAAGTTTTTAACGCGAACTGCCACAAATCTGTCATGGAAGTCCCAGTTTACAGCACCCGGTGCAAAAAACTTATTTAGTCTTCTGTAGCAGTTAGTGGTTGGTGAACAAATAGCTAGCATCGCCGGCAGGTGTTCTATAAGACCTCCAATCCAGTGCCGAGCAGTCACAGATAAACCATCAGGATCTGAAATAAGGAGTGGGGAAAAATTCAATATAGTATGATGTATTCTCTTCCCTCAAAGAGTTTATGATAGCTTACACCATTGCCTTCATTATGGAAAATTGTTGTGTTCTCTTCATTTTAATTTTATTTCCGGTATGGAAATGAATTATCCAATTTTGAAGGTGTTTGTATTCTTACCATTCTCTTCAAATACACTTGAACTTAGTAAAACAGAATCAGTGACATAAATCAAAAGGATAAAGCAGTGAAATACTCCTACTTACACTTATACTTTTCTGAAGATTAAATCTGTAAGAAAATGAGATGTTTTTATACCCTCCCAAACATATATAAATTGGATGGTCAAGCGAAATATAAAAATGCAGTTTAACTGAAATGGCTAGATTCTCATATACAAATAGATTAATGGAAATTAGTATTCAGGAACTCAAGAAGTTTGAATCGTGTCAAGATCTTATCAGGTTATTACCATGTCTACATTATATAAATAAATATATTTTGCCAAAAAACAGATAGGAGCTAATATACATATTTGAACCACTATGAACTAATATATTTTTATTGTAACAACAAAGTTTACCTGTATTATCATAAAATGCATTCCGACCAGTATCGGCATACCACAGCGAATGATTGTAATGACATCCACTGGAACTAGCATTTAGCAAGGGCTTAGTCATAAATGAAATCTCCATATCGTGTTTTTTACCTATTTCTTTAATAGCTTGCTTCAATATAAAATAATTGTCTGCGGCGGATAGTCCCCAAGACGGTACTAGTGGAGATTCTAACTGTCCTTCTCCGTCCTCATTACTGTAATCTTGAATGTCAATGTTAGCAAGTTTCATGTTGTGATCAATATCGATGAAAAAGTCTTCATAGACTGATAGTAGGCTTGTCCTGTATATATCACAAAACTTAGTATACGGTACAGGAAGTTTGAATGAACATAAATTAGTTTCACGTGTTTTTGTTGGCTTTAGGCATGTTGTTTCAAATGTGCCTTTTTCAAAAGCTCTGAATTCAGGTTCGAAAGCAGAAAATAAACGTAAATTGTATTTAGTTTGGAGTTCATCAATAAGTTTTTTTACTGCAACTCTTGGATGAGCTTTCATTGGTTCATCATTTGGCCAGGCCAAATCACACAAAACAGCACAAATGGAATATTTTCTATTTCTACGATTATCATCACTATCAGTGTTATTATTATGAGAATGTTGAGCTTTACCATTTGAAATCCAGTGACATGGATGTAAAGTTGAAAAATCAGGTTTAAGTTTACTGTTTACATGTTTCCTCTTTATTATCTCTGTCACGTCGAATACCTGTGAAGTAAAAAAATTCAATTGAATTTATTTATCATATATTGATGACATTTAGTTTCATAGGGAAAAAGCTAAATATAGGACAATCATCACCAGTGAAGGTAAAGTGTACTTTGCACTGCAAAGTATTTTATGGAATGAAGATTAGTTTCAGTAAAACAATAGTTTATATGATTTCTGCAATTACCAGGTTATCGACGATAAAAATCTCTATATCGTCGTAAAAATTCCTAAAACATGTCTATGCTATCAAGCTGCTACAAAAAATTTTAGCATAAGTCCCGATTCACAGCTTCATATCTGCATTTTAGAATCGCAGATCAAATACACAAAATGTTTGTTACAGTTCTTAATCAGTTTCACCAACGTCGAGATCTCGACGAAGAGATCACGTCTTATTCAAAGAAAAGTAAATAAATGTTCCGAGAATTTTAAAATTACGTCGAATGTCTCTAATCGTTTCTCTTGAGTAATAAAAAGTTTACAGACCATAGAAACAATTAAATTTTGTTGAATTCTTTATATCTTATTGTCATTTGTGAGGTTATGAAAAGTCATGAATCGGATGAACCAAAACCTAGTGCTTCTAAATGTACGCAAAAATATAACAGTAGTCTTTTATTTTGCCGGGTTAGAAAATGTTACTCAACTGTTTCTACACGTTACAATATAGTGATATTAGCCATAGTAGAAAGAAAAATCAGCTTCGAACTAATTTCAGTGACAAAACTTCCCCGTTGCATTATATTTACACCTAATAAGTAATCCACTGCTTGATGTAAAATGTTAGTAGCTTTGGTCTAAGTTATGTAAGAGTTTTTTTATCCGAATAGTAATTATCATAATGTCCTAATTCTCAGATCCGACACAGTAAAATAATAAAATTTCTTCTTTAAACTAATCGATCGGAAAAGACGATCAACTGTGGAGTAAAACACTACTCTGTTCACCTCATGCCTAAAACTTTGCTCACGGGCATTACTCAAAATGTATGTACGATATTATTTTTAGCAAAGTTTGTTGACACCCTATGAGTTTTGAAATGATTCTTACTTTTACTTACCAACCATACTGCCAAAATATGGATGATTTATCGTAACAATCTGTTTAAAAAAATGTGAAAAATGTATGTCTTTCCCATTATACAAGGTTTATTACAAATATGAAAATGATTTCTAGTTATTTAATTAATTACAAAAGCTTTGGCATTTTTGTCCATAAGAAGATAAACTTATATCAGTGAAAAGGTTCAGGGGTGTAAAGCCAGTTCAAGTTCCATAAGAAGTTCTGATATAAGAAAACTCTAGCATAGTTGTATGGTTCAATTTTGTATATAAGTTTATACGAACCAAGGAAATAGAACACTTGGTTTATTCATCTACTAATACATCTGCCCGTCAAACAAACTTATCTTTTTGGTCTACATGATTTAAAAGGAAAATGATGTCAGCTTTATAAATCACAATACATTAACTGCGGTACGACTAATCACACTATGAAGACCAATTTTGACACAACTAAGTATGATGATATTGTGTTAAAATGGAATTCCCGGTCTATCAAAAGTGAAAGCATGATGTTTACTAAAACATGGGTGAAAGGAGTTTTCAAACACTAAATATCAATCGATTTCTTCTTCTCAAGCTGAAAACATTTTTTAACTTCCTGAATTTTTATTTAGTCTCCGATGTAAATTAGTTTTCGCTTTCAGTAATAGTGAAAACAGTTTTTTGATAAGATATGAAGACCCGAAGGTTTAAGATAAAAATTCAGTTTCATATTGTTTATTCGTTTCGAATTCTGGATTGATCAAAACACAGATAAGCGAATTAGAAAGCAGAAGAATCTCTAAATCAAGCACAACAAAGTAGCAGTGGGTATTTTAGACAATTCATTTCGAAAAACATAAGAACTTCGCTCTTTTAGGCATAAGTGAAAGATTCGTAATGCTAAAATTTGTTTCTTCAAGGAATCAGATTATGCTGAAAGTCTTTCAAGTAGTTATTTAGGGGACAAATTCGAACTGAAAAGTTTAACGAACTCTGTCTTCATAATATATGGTAGATACTCAATAGAACGGTTTTTCTCCTTTAGTTACTACCTAAGTTACGCTTTCAGTTCATTCATAATACATAACATTTAGTATCTGATAAACCATTGAATACGAAAGGTCAAAATACGAATGTTTTGCCCTTATTTGAGACGCCATAGTAGAACGCAACCGGAAACCTTGAAGAATTAAACTTTGCTTTAATGGACTTTTTTATAAATGCAAACTGTATTGAATCCTAGTTAACTGATTTGATTCCAGTTGCTTTTCCCAGTAGTCGGAAACTGTCTTAACAATTGTGATATCTCACTTTAGATGAATCAGCGAAGAGTCAATTCACGAGTCAGTTTAGTCTATCCAGATGAAGTTCATGTTCTTGATTATCCAAACATTGAGAAATACTGATGAATCAAAATATCGTAGTGTCGAAATCTGAACTAAATATACAATGTCTGTTATCGTTAAACTGAACCTACGGAACATAATGTATTAAACAAGTAAACCCGTGTTATTTTAATGAGGTTAATTTCTCCGAGTTAGATGATTTAGTCGTAGAAATGTTGGTGGCTATGAGATGTAAATCCTCTCCACCAACTCTGTTACCACTTTTCAGTTCCTTTCTCAATATATTCCCATTGTATTTCCTACCGAAAACAAGATGAAATACCTGTGTTTTTTGTCAGTGTCTGTTTCAGTGAACCACTTAGAAAGCACGTTTCCAAGTAAATAAATTCTTTTATTTCCAATGTGAAGCCATAAAATTGGGTAACGATTTTAATTCGCATTACGTTCAAGGATAGATTGCATTTAATGGTGACAAAATTTCACACTTATACTTACTTCACCTCGAGGTCCGCCTGTTATTGCTCCTGAGTAGACTTCACTCTCTCCTTTTGCAATCTTCCTCGCAAATTGAGTAGATAATAGCTTGCTGAGGTGAATCCCATTAAGATCAGGGAAACTTAAACGAATGTAATCAAATTTCTCCACTTCCTTTATAAAACGCTCCTTTACATCATCCATTTTCAGTGTCTCAAGTTTATTATTAGAATCTGAATCCATTTTTACCACTTTCCGCTCAAAACTAGTTGGTTAAAACAATTACAAACATAAAATGTTATTCTGCCTATTACTAATGTCAGTTAGAATACATCAAATGTCATTTCAATATTCAATATGGTTTGTTAAGTTTATTTTATAAACAAGTTAAAACGACTTTGCAACATAGTAATGGAATGAACAACATCATTTAATATATCATACTAAGTTTAGAAGCAATTCAAGTTTAAATTGAGCGTTCAATTCCTTATTTCACAAATTTGGTGCCTTCAGTGACCGCCTAATTTATCGGTAACTATGATCAAAGGAGAATTCACCGAAAAGAACGAACATATGTTTTATTTTACTTAGGAACTTATAAGCTCTGTGTACTCTAGTTATTTTCAAGTATCAATCCCTGTTACTGCAAATAATCAAATCCAACCAAATGATTGGTAAATTTCCATATTCCAGTTTGATATGGTCACTGACAATCGGTTATTCAGCAATGGTAAATCTCCATGAATTATGCTGATTGGTATGAAACTTGAAACCAAAAGATTCAAAGAAGAAATATATTTTTAACTAATTTATTATTAGTCTGTAAAATAATTTACAAATACGTGGAATCATTTCGAACACAACAAGTGTGAACTACTCATCTCTAGAAATGCCCTTCACGTTTGGAATACTTTAAGTTGGTTTTTATATTACAACGAGGTTAAGTAAACTGGATAAACTTCAATATTCAATGTTGTCTAACTTAGATAGGTTGGTGGTTTCAATGAAATTTAACTATCTCCACAACACTTTACTGACAATTATCACGTGCTCACTAGGGACTAGCTTCAAGAGAAATTTCCCAAGTTCTAGTGAGAAGCTATTATCACTGGAGCTTAACTATGTCGAGGTTTAAGAAGGTACCCACTAAAGACAATGAAATATGATAATGCGATATCGTGGGTTGATTGAAAATAGACTTTTATACCATTGGATGCCATCTCAGTAGTTTAGAGGTCAGGCGCTCTTGCACAACATCGAAGGTCCTAGGTTCGATTCTTGGATGCTTGGTCATAGATGCATAGCCGGGTGCACACTGCTGTGGAGTCCTATGCTAGGACGAAACGCCTATTCAATGCTTCCAGGTTCGTAGTATTCGCCTAAATGAGATCGTTTATTGATTCATTCTTTGATCTATTATAAACTTTTGGTTTCGATGTTTAGCCGTATGATGTGTTGTGTAGGAATCCATTTTCTAAAAAACAGTTAACAGGGTTTCCTAAGAAAAGTCATACATTTTACACTTTCACTTCATTAAAATTTTATGCTAAAACGAAAAATACTTGAAAATATTTTATATATAGGTATTACGTACGTTGTAAGGAATAATTTATTTATGAATGAAGAGTTAACAGAAAGTTCTCATGAGATCCACCTTATTTAGACACATGACGAAAGACAGGGGTTTTGATATCGATAATATTCATTTCACTCAGTGTTATGTTAAACAGAGAACTGTTAGATATTTGAATTCTTTGGACTTTAAGCCGTTCATGTAAACGGGCATTTTAGGGCTAATTCAGTTTATGAACTAGTTATTTGACTTTAACATTCAAAATAGTAACTCATGACCATCAGTTATTACAGATTGTTTCAGTGCAAATTGTGTGAACTTCAAAGAAGTTATTAATTCAACATGGGTTCAAAGGTCAATATTTGGTTATCGTTTGGATTCTCACAATTACAATACATTAGTCGGCTTTCAGTTTCCTATATAAACTGTGAAAATGTAAAAATACTTTAAATAATTATAACGATACTGAGTTTAGTTACGTCATAACATTTTGTATAAGCTAATTTTTAGACTGAATTTTTAGTTTTCAGCTTTTTGACCATAATTTTTCACGCTGTTGTAGTACTAGTACGAACTAATGATTCCTTTGTACTCGATTGCCTGCTGATTTCGAATTCCAAATTTAATATTTTCAATTGTGCTCATCTAGTTCTACTTTCTTTAAACTGAATTATTTTGGGAATTCCTCGTTGGTACAATAATTTCAATACTTCTAATCATCATAGCTATGCATATTAACATTTCCAATGTATAAAGTAATTTTAACAGGAAACTTAAGTAAGGGTATAATTAAAACATCTCTGAGCTATTTACTGATTTGAACCAAAAAATCCAATGACCAGTCGGTATCAGTGTTATTTTCTTTGCCAAGTTTTTTGCCTAAGTTACTAGATACTCATTCCTCTATTCTCATTACAACATAAAAATATGGTCTAAATCAGATGAATTTATATAATGGAATACATCCGTTCAATAGCTTGAACAACCAGTGAGTATGGAAATTTTTGTGGAACTTTTACTGCTTCTGATTAGTGCGACTCAGAAGGTCAACATAGGTAGATGTTTTGAACTCAGTGCTGACACCATAATAATTGAGTTAATTTAAAATGAATTCGAGAGCTGTGTTTTCTAAATTCTTGTGGTGGAGGAATATTTAAGTCACAGAATTCCGACAAGAGAAACATATATGTGCCAAAAGAAAATCTCACTGGTAAGATATGGTTAGAAGGTTCACTTGGAACATAGTTTGTTCAGTCGTGTTTTACGAGGCTAATGTACTCTATCAAGGATGTTCAAGTGTGCACGCAGAAGCAAAGCTTGCATGATTATATAAATAGTCAAGAATGCAGATCGAAGTTAAAACTATATTGAATAACAATTCGGAAAGTAATGTAGGCAGAATGTATTTTGTAGAACATTCATAAGCAACGGGAATTAACCAACAGAAATAAAGTACTATGGTTTAGAAGAATCAAAGTTTTATTTATAAGTCGTTTGTGTACTGAGTTCATAGGTTTATCAAAAGCTTTGAGATTTACATAAATTGAACCGTCTTTGATTCTTGATGAACCATAAAAATCAACCAAATTTCGGAAGACAGAAACAGCGATAGGCTATAGCTATATTTTAACTTGATTAGCGCACTTAAAGGAAAACCTAACAGTGACCAAAACGTTCGAATATATCAGTTTTACAATTTGGATTGACTGACTACACAATAAAAAAACGATAAACATATAACCTACAAATCAGTTCTGGATGTGTGGTTATTTATAGTATCAGTAGTTTGTAGTTATATAAACCATTAAATACAACAGAATTCTGATCAAACACCGTGATTTTCAGGTGTCTTAATGCGTTCATAGTGACTTCGTAGGAATTTACGATGATAAAAACAAGAAGGACCTCAAGGATACATATTGTTGTTTTATATCAGAATTTAGACTTTTATGTAAATGAAGACTAGATCAAGGAAGAATTAAGACAATATAACTATTTATTTTAGGGGACATGTTTTCATTTTAATCTCGCCTTCATGAAATCCGATTTTCCAACTTAATTCAAAACCTTAATCAGATAAGACAACCAATTCTACTAAATAATGAAGGCCAATAATGTCATTAATTATAACGAAGTGGTAACTGATCTTTATTTGAAACTCATAATGTACGGTAGGTGAATGCACATACGATTAATATTTAAAAAATAAAGACAAGGTTTAGTTTAAAAGTCAAACCTATTGTTAGCGGGTGAGATCAATTCTAACTATAAAGTGGAATTGCAATTGTTCGATATAACTGAGAACAAAATGTTTTTAGCTTTTAGACAAAATATCAGACTAATTTTTATAAAGAAATGAGAAGTCAAGAATGTATTAGTACAAGGAGATAGAAGTCGGAATAAAAAGTCGAACACAAGATACGAAAATACCTCATTTTAAACTGCGAAACCAATAAGTCAGTTGGCCAGTGCAATTTTAGTGATTGCGAAGGTTGAGTTACTTGATCAAAGAGACATCATATTACCTAATTTATTTTATTTGGAAATGCCTTCAAACCTTCAAGATACATTTATACAAAACTACTGAAAAAGTTTAAACAACCGATCTTCATATGGTTAACAAATTTCATTATTTAATCTAGCATATACGTCCGCACGTTTCATATGCTTATTTCCCAAAAAGAAATACTAAAATAGTGAGACTTTGTCCCATTCGAACAATACAGGACGTTAAGATTTATTTGAAGCAAACATTTGTTTCATGGTCACTAGCATAAAATATTAGAAACTCATTTTAAAGCATAAGTGTTTCGGTTTTGTACGGAATAGCTCGTTTTTTGTCTAATCTCGAGGAAATCACTCTTGTCGAACAAATAACTCCTGTCAATTGGTCATAAAACACAACCCTAGAACATCTTGGGAAAATAATGTTATTCATTTAGATTAAAAACAGAGTAACAACAATGTGTATAGCGTGTGCGGCCAATAGTCATTATTATGAACACAATGCAGAAATTAGCTTACCGTACAGTGGTGGACTTCAACATAACTTGTAACTGTTAACTCATAGTACAACATGAACAAAGCAAAAAAATAATAAAAAATTTTTGAAGCTCAAATATTTTTCCAGCACTTTACTTTTAGTGGTCTTATTCTTATGTATTATAACAACAAACTGCGGTAAGTATAATTATGATTTATTTGGACACAGAAAGCTATCCGTTAAAACATCGAATTTTCAAAGTGTCATCGTAGAGAGCACAACAAGATAAAAATTATTCACTCAAAGTTATCAAATGCACCAATGTTATTACTAACCTTTAATAGAGACTTTAAGAATGCCAATAAAATGTCAACAAGTAATCAAATAGAATATTTTAATGACTGAAGAGAAGCAAGGTTGAAGTTTTTCCAATTACATATTTTATTATATATTATTTTAATAAGTAAACCTTAACCAATATTATATATATAAATTGGTCAGGTGGAAAGGACATGTGATTTGACCAAGGTTTCGCATGATAGTGGGCGAATCACTTGATTACTAGATGAATATTAAAATAAAGTCACCATTTTGATTTCATAAATCAAATGAAACCAGGTTAAATCAGTAGTTGATTGGCTGGCAATTTCAAGTAACTTTCAGTCTAGCCTTATAAACTCTATTTGTGTTTTTTGTGAAACGGAAAGTATGGTACACGATTTTTTGGTAATTCTCAGACTAAATGAATATTTGTGGTAATAAAATTAGACGACCTAACAAAATGATGTACTGAAACATGATAACTCAGAATCTATATTCATTTAATATCAGACAGCTTACTCCACTAATTGTTGGATCATATCTATAGAGAGATTTGTGTGTGCCATTTCAATGTTCGGTGAACTCTGCAATGTATTCAAACGGCTCTGTCCACCTGTTTTGCTACACGTGATCCTCAGTAATCGGTTCTTTTGCTTGTTCTTAACTGGTTAATCTGGTCCACTATAATTCCCTGTCAGCTTCTTTGATATTTTCTTCACTTGAAGCTTGTTCTGCTTCATAGTCAGCTGCAATGTATTTCTTTATTCGCATGTTTGCTCGTGCATAATCTGGGTGCAGCTTGTCTTTCTTTTCTGTGGTCCGACTGGTGTCGATTGCTGTCTCCTTGTCTCCTCCTTTTTGAATGTTGACCAGATTATCTAAAGTGATCCATTGTTTATCTTGGTGTTTGTTGGGACCTGGGACCCATAACTTCATAGAATTTCGAAGTTACTTCTCCTTGAATCCCTCTCCGTTGCTCTCCATAGCGGTGTACTCCCAGCCCGTATTTCCCCTTGAGGCGTCCATATCCTATGTTGTCCATCCCAACTTTGACGTTTACGTCTGCCATAAGGATAGTCAAATGTTATTCGACACATATCTCTGTGATAAACTCCAGTCCATCACGAAACTGACCCTTATCACCACTTCGATCATTAATGAGTGGGTAGTGTTGAATGACACTCGTGGTAAATTTTGATTGTTTGTTTCCGAGGATGGGTTGCTGATGTTGGATACGTGGATCTCTTATTCCATTAGTGGATTTTGTGGTTCTCTGGAGAGGGTCAGTGTCGTTGTTTGTATGTGGAGAATCTTCTTGATAATCGGAAAACAACAACTCTCTTGAAGTTAGTCTTTTCTTTTCAGATTGTGTCTAACGAGTCTCACTTATCCTAAGTATGATCTGATCAGACTGTATTTTCTCATTTCTACAGCTATTCGACTGATACTGCCGGTCTGCCTCATTGTTCATACACTCCATATTGCTATGCGTATTGTTGTTGTTGTTTGTGAGAGAGTTGTCTGCCTCATGGCTTTTGTAGAATCTTCACTTTGATGATGGGATATGATAACTGTTGTATATGATGACCATTATCCCTCGAGTGCTAGATGAGGTTGTTAATCATGCTCTAAGCCTCCCTGTTTTACTGTCTTGAGCCCAGCAAGGCTAATGAATTTAGGAGAGATTTATTTTACTTAAAATCTTATCAAATTCAACTGTTACCTATGAAGTTCTTTTTAATACATCGCAGAGTTTGTATTAAAATAATAAAATAAAATAAAACTAACCATTGGTTTATTATTGGAAGTTAGTGTGACGTGCTTCACATTTGTCATTAAACCCAGGAAGCGTGAATTACTCATGTATATTATGTTTGCTCAATTTTATACTCATCTTTGAGCATATAATATTCATAATATAACTTAATTACATCAACCCCTGACAATGGAATAATTGTTAGTTCTAATTTAATGTATCTATGTATTTAGTATTATTATTATAAATTACTAGTCATATCATATGAACTTCCTGTTTTAACTTTAATGTGCTCATCGGTTATTCAACTTCATTGTGCCTTCATTAAACTAATATTAACTACTTTTTAATTCAAGTTACCTTTTTTCTTATTAACTATAAGCGTACTTACTTATTTCGTTGTATTACTTTGATCCAAGTTCTGTTTTATTTTTATTTTTTCATTTAATGTGAATATATCTAGTGCAAATCAGTGAAAAGGAGCTTACAAGGTCAAAATAGAATTAGGCTAAATGGCAGTATGATGAAAAGCTGATGTAAAGGTGGCTGCAGATTTCAGAATTTATAGTTGTGAATTGTAATAGTATTCATCATCTCTTTCCTGCTGTTAACTTATAGCAATATAAAAATATATAGCCTTACACTTTTACAGTAATACTCTAAGATTACTATTTAGCTCTATCTCCTAATTGTTGAGCAATTCTTCAGAGAATGAAGGCGAACATTTTCAAGGGTGGCAATTGATTTTGAAACAATCAACAATCATGATAAGGAAACTTAATGTTTACAGAATTCGTTTGTATTGAACTTAATTGTTTTGCGAATATTGTTCTCAGTCAAAATAACTACCAACCGTATCTTATATACTGTAATTCCTAATCCATTACTCTATAAACAATACTTTTTATTTTGACAACTGGATTGATTACTGTGAATATGTGCACTAACTTTCTGCGAGCAAGAATTATGGAAGTTTTCTGAAACACATCAGAATAAAAAAAACCCAAGAACTGAGGTATTTTTGACCGGTTACTAGAATGAAATTTTCGGAGAAAATTATATTTTATGGGTTATATATCATTATGGCAACTTTTGAAGTAATTATTTCCATGTATATAACTGAACCATGAAGATTTTCCGAAAATGAAAATGACCCAGTCCTAGCTGTCTGATGAGAGATATTAAGTGATCTCCATAAGGTTACAGTGATTTGGATGGCGAATGTTAAATTGAGAAACTTATTTCTCTCAAATGAGCGTTAGAATGTAATTCAAAGGTGTACAGTTAACTAAAAATCCCTAAGTGAATTTTGTTAATGCTTCTTTCTATTAAATTTCATCCAGTTTGTATGTTTTTCGTTGATGATTGTAAAGTATTTTGTTTGAGTTGCAATGTTGCTTGATGACCAGTTACAAATATAAAGTGCTTCTCCAATAGCTTCTTATTGTCTGCCATGTCAGAAATAATTCTTTTGTTAGTTTTTAATTTGATATTCTTTGTGTAAATTCGGCTTACATCTTTGAAAAGAAAATAGGGAATTTCCATATATGTGATTGCATAACGTTTAGAAGTATTTGAATTAATGTAACCGGTTTGCCATTATAAAAGATAGTTACATACTTCCTTTCAGATGAGAATTGATCACTCTTTGTGGCCAGAACAACATTTGAATTATTTGGTATGCGTTTTATTTCCCTTACGAAACTTGTGCTGACGATCACCAACCTTTGACCTACTTTTACAATATACTTGAGCATGATCATATTTACCACATCGGAAACACTCGTTTTTTAAAGTAGCAAACATTAGCAGAATGACGCTAACCGCATCGCCAATAACACGTTTTGGGTTTCATTTGATTTGGGATTCGCTGGGAGTACGAGTCCTTATTTCCACTAAAAGATTTCCGCAAAGCTTTAACTTCCACGTGTTCAGTGTTCCTTTCTAATAGATTTGTACCATGCTCCAAATTAACCATTCTTTGACATTCTTCAGATACTGATTGCAGACGGATATTAGGATTTTGTTTGATCCTCGCTAAAATCCATGTGGTGATAAATGCAACTACTGAAGATTGTAACCTACAGACAAAAATAAGACATTTAAACTGATCTGAGGACATTTCCTGAAACCGGAACCGCTCACGTTCCTGGTTCACGATGTTTGCATACGTCACATAATCGTCCTGTAGTTTTTTACAAGCTGGAGACACTGTTATCTGGTATGAAAAATTGATGATCGTTCACCAAGTATACATGCCAGGCACTCTACTGTCTCTCTGATGGTTATGTTGGTTGGCTTCTTTGGGAGAATAAAATTACAGAACTTTTCATATTCGGACACTCCGAGCTTTCTTAATAATAATCTCAATTTTGAACCTTCGTCCCACTCTTTACAATCATTAATAAACAAATCCTCATGGCGTTTAAACTGTGCATCAAAGGTAACCTCACATTCTGGATCAAATCTCAGTTCACTTACTGAATTCGCAATGGAATCCGGAGTCATAGTGGAATTAGATACATTTGTTCTTGAGAATAATGACATACTTTTGACCAATAATTCGATAAGAGAATTTCGGTGTTGCAATAAAGTTTTTAGATCACTTCACTCTAACTGAATATATAAGCGTAGATCCGTTTTAACCACCGTAACCAATTGTTATAACGATCCGTTTCCTTTTTACTCACGAATGGGACGTTAATTTACCTTAAACGAATATCTACACTAGATTCCCTCCCAGTGTCTACTCTATAGGAATTCAACACAACTCAGATCAGGAACACGTGATTAGCCTGACTAGAACGTCAAAATATCTCCACACCAAAACCGACACAATCCAACAGCATACGGATATTTTATGTTGTAATGAGAATAGAGGAATGAGTATCTAGTAACTTAGGCAAAAAACTTGGCAAAGAAAATAACACTGATACCGACTGGTCATTGGATTTTTTGGTTCAAATCAGTAAATAGCTCAGAGATGTTTTAATTATACCCTTACTTAAGTTTCCTGTTAAAATTACTTTATACATTGGAAATGTTAATATGCATAGCTATGATGATTAGAAGTATTGAAATTATTGTACCAACGAGGAATTCCCAAAATAATTCAGTTTAAAGAAAGTAGAACTAGATGAGCACAATTGAAAATATTAAATTTGGAATTCGAAATCAGCAGGCAATCGAGTACAAAGGAATCATTAGTTCGTACTCATACCTCAGATTGTCTATTCAAATTTGTAAATTTGTGAATATTATGGACCATTTCAATATATATATATATATATATATATATATATATATATATATATATATATATATAATTTCAGAATCAGTACGTAATTATTCGCCTTAACTATCAAGCATCTGTTTTGATATTACCATTCGACGTTTATACGGGTTACAATATTTGTTAAGTCATTTTTCTTTTTTTTCGTTTGATCCACCAGAAAGGTTTTCAGTCATCAAAAATAAATACTTTTTTAATAGCTTTCTTCATATTACGCGGCTTTCATAATTAGATTGCCACAGAAATACTATTTACAAATACCAAGAATAATAATGTTCATACAAAGTAATTTGAAATTGGACATTCAGTTTAGCATTTGAAAGTATGTCTGAGTTTGACGTCTATATGGATGCTTGAATGTATCTGTTTACTAGAGAAGCTCATGTAATCCTGGTGTTGACAGTTTTTGTAACCGTGATTACTAAACAACTGGAATCTAAAGATGCTGAGATTTTAAACATCAAATTACATTGATTAGTGAAACACTGTGGTTTGCAGTGCACTAATAAAATGACAAGAGCTGGTCGAGAAAGAAAATTTATATCACCTTCAAAAATACATTGAATGTAACTAAAAATAAATACTCCTAGGGTAATTTGACAGTATACACTCAGGAATCACTGATGTGAGGAGGATCTTGACAACCAACAGCATTTTCTCGACGTTTTGTTAACCTGGAAAAATGATTTTACAGTTTTTTGCATTCGAATACACCTATTTTCTTAAATTCGTGCCTATTCGTTAAAAGAAAAACCTCATTAGATCGCTTACAGGTAGAGCTAAGAAGATATTCCTAGTTGACAACATAAACAGGTTGCTAGAGTTTATACGTAAAATGATAATTGAAATAGGCTGCCTTCAAGGTATTCTGAATAGGTATAAGCATACAGTGAACAGAAATGTAGAACCACTGATGGTTAGCAGGGGACCTCTATTCCTTAAGCTCCAATATGACGGAGGTTTAGTTAGTGATATAATGCATGAAACTTCTCCTGTAGGTCTCTTAGGGTCACTGCCGGTCTTAAGCCTGGGTTAGAGAGGAGGGGTGGACATTGCATCAGCAAACACATTCCGTAGAAAACAACCTTCCTAAAAAAACCATTTAAACTCTACCCTTCAAGTTGAAGGATCTTCATTCAGAAGAATTATGACACCTCATAGTGAAAGCTGAAATTCTCCGAAAGCCATGAGGTTGATGCCCCTTCTAACAATCAAAGCAAAAGTTATTATAGGTACATGGAACATCCGGACAATGAGAGAGACCGGGAGAATCAGTAAAATAACTGCGGAAACGAGGAGATACAAATTGACGGTTCTCGGAATCAATAAAACCCATTGAACTCAAGCTTAAAAGAAAAGGTTAGATTTGGGAGAGGTGCTGTTGTACTGTGGTCACGAAGATGAAAATGATCCACACACTGAGAGAGTTGCTCTGATGTTGTCTAAAATAGCACAAAGTGCACAGACTGAATGGGGATCTCATAAATGCAGGACCATCAAAGCATCCTTCAAAACAAAGAAGGAGAGAATCACAATGAATGTTATTCGATGTCATGCACTCACCAATGATAGCAACGATGACAATAAAGATCAGTTCTATGAGGGGCTGCAATCGATCATAGCGAGGTGCACAGGAAAGGACCTGATCATCTTGATGCAAAACTTAAAACGCTAAAGTCGGAACCAAGATAGAATGGGACGATATGGACGAACTGGGAGAAAGAAACGAGAATGGTGGCATATCCGCAACTCTATGTGCATTCAACAAATTGGTTATATTAGAAACAATATTATCACACAAATACGTACACAAAGCTACTTAGGTCTCACCAGATCACACCATGGAGAATCAGATAGACCATATCTGTATCAGTAAAAACTTCACAAGGTCAATGGAAGACGTTAGAAATTAGAGAGGAGCTGATTTAGCATTAGATCACTACCCGGTGATGGCAAAGAGAAAGATAAGCGAAACACTGTACAACTGGAGAAAGAGCATTACAAAGGTTCAATATAGCCTTCCTTCGGTGTACTGACAAACGCAACGAATTCAAGATAACTGCCAACAACAGGTTCCCAGCCTTGAAAGATCTACTCGAAGAAGAGGGAACGACTATGGAGGACAACTGGAAAGGGACCAAAAGAGCACTAACTTCAACGTGTCAGGAGGTTCTGGGTCACAACAAGCATCATCATAAGGAATGGATCTCCATCGAAACCCTAGACAATATTCAAGAAAGGAAGAACAAGAACAAGCTGATGCAAACTTAAAGGCGTACAGCAAGGACAGCATTCCTTCAGTTGAAGAATATATATGGGACTCAAACCAACTGTCGACCAATATCAAAGTGAGAATTTTCAATACGAACGTCATGACAGTTCTACTGTAAGGAGTTGAAACTCGGAGAATTACCACAACCACCATCGAGAAGCTACAAGTATTTATAAACAACTGTCCACGCAAGGTACTCAATGTCTATTTACCGAATACCACCGGCAACGGCAAACTACTGTGTAGAGAACAAATTCGCTTCCAGCTGAGGAGGAAATTAGGGTAAGACGTTGGAAGCAGATAGGATATACATCCGAGGAAACCCTCAAACGGAATCATGAGGCAAGTGCTAACTTGGAATCCTGAAGGTAAACGAAAAAGCGGAAGACCAAAGGACACAATGAGCCGATAATTGGAAGCAGACATGAAAAGGATGATCAGCAACTGGAAACAATTGGAAAGGATTGCCCAGGACAGAGTTGGGTGGTAAATGCTGGTTGGCAGCCTATGCTCATCCATGAGGTGTAACAGGTGTAAGTACTTAGTAAGTAATACTGTATTAATAACTAAGGAATCGAAGAGGGCCTTTTATCCATTTAATCAATCTGTTGTTTCCTGGTCGACTGATGATTTCGTCTCACCTAAAGGATTAGTTATCAGGTTTCGCTACATCTACGACTATCTAATAATTCAGTTGTTTCTGTGATATAGCTTTATCGGGTGAACAGACAGGCAATTTAGCAAACCAGATAGTAAGCACCTCTTTTCATTATTGAGATAGGGTACGATGAAAATAATATCAGCTTCGTTTTATCACATTGGATCAGTAGCGGTCATGTAATAGATAGAACCAAACCATGCAGAGTCATTCGTCGTTTACCTCCTACTTTTTCTTATAGTCTTTGATCTCGTTTCCTAAATATTGCAAAAGTTATAGGGATTCAAGCTAACAACTCAAGTCCTTGGATCCATTCGAAATTTGTAACATTCTTATTTAATTAGCCGAATAAGGTTTGCTAAGCAACTCTACCTATTATTGTTTTTTATAATCATATTTCCTTTCATCTCTTTTTTTAAACACTTTTTATTGTCTAATTATCTGAACGCTTCTTATTAAGTGATTTCAATAGTTTTTGATGAATGTTATTTGAACATATATTTTCCCGAGCTTTCGATCTATACCGTATTATGAAACATTGATTCAAGCCTTTATTATTCTTATCACAACCAGTATAATTGTCATCACACTATCAATTGGTACATACTGGTAATTATGTTTAGTTATTGAATCCATTTTGTTGTTAACCTGACTCAAACTGTCTTGATTAGTTCAATCTTTTCAAAGGTCCATAAATATGACTATATTTTAGAGTAAAGCCTGATAGAGATCTAATTGAAAAGAATGTTGTTTGCTCATATATGTTCTAAAAATACACTCATTAATTGGTTGATTTTACTCACACTTAATGATTAATTATCACATCGCGTATAAAAGAAATACTCAAAATTACTACAAAAAAGCCATAGTGCAAGTCATACTGCACAAAATTCACAACAAATTAACAGAGAGTTCATTGAACATGAAGACAAGTAGGGACAGTCGTATGGGTTTCCCAACACATTACATAACATCGTAGTAAAATCTGGAGACCACACAATGAATTCTTTAGTTGCAAAATATCAGTCAATTATCTCAAACTTGACTGTTCCTTCTGCAAAATGTCACTTAATAGACTCAAACTTGATTGTTCCTTTGTTTTCACACCAATCACTCTCTGTTCTTGTTCTCTTTTCTTCGATCTTCTTAATCTTCCGCCTCCAGGCATTACACTTTTGATTGATGATATATACTACTTATATACGTCAACATCAGTAGCACACATCAGAAGTGTATTATCTAGAATAAATACTATACTAAAAGTTGAATCAACGTTATGTTAAACAAAATACCACATAGAAAATAAAACAAAAATTGTAAGTATGATTTTAAAAGTCATACGAATCTAAAAACAGTGTCCCACATTTTATTTCTTCCCTAATAATAAAACTGAATATATTGGATAGAATGAGTATGGGGTCTTTGACAAAAAGTCTGGAAAATATACGCATTTATAATTTGTTTATGTATTTGTCGCCTAGTGGACCATTTGCCGACGCTTGAGGTGATGAATACGAAGTTACAATATCAGGTACGTTCGGTTAATTACTTTTACACAGAACGAAGCATACAGATGGATCCTACTGTTATTTACTACGTGGATATACAGTAACCCGTCTATAGCATTGATCACTGAGAAAATAGCTTTGTATTTTCTTATGGCACAACTCGGTTTGTAATTTAGAGAAGATACAGACTAGTAAATGATAAATTAATGTTTTAAGCAAATATTATTGAAATGATTCAATGGTCATCTATTGAAAAATCTTAGGGATTGTTAGTGAACAGACAGAAACATAAACTTCATACTCAATTGTAAATGATAAATGAAATTATGAATGGAGTGAAAAGGATTATACCTATACACGTGATTAATTTTGACACTTTCACATTAGTTACTATATCAACTATTTGACAATGACTGAATTGTTCAGCAAAAAATAAGAATAACTGGCAAATCATTCAAGTTTTGTTTAATTTAACATCTGTCACTTATGTACTTTATTCAGTGTTACTATAGTACTTTTATTTCAGGGTGTCTATTGATGCTTAGACTGATTCTTAGAAAGTTGATTTTATTGAAAAATCTTTTATAAATGTGTAGTTATTTCGAAGAAACGTATTCACAGATGAACGAATCATATAGTTGAACGTTTGATTGCACTTATTTATAAATATCACATGTAAATTCCAGTAAATTGACTGTTTCTTTATAAAAAAGATTTCAATGTATAGCATATCATTTTTAGATTTAGTTCCGATAACGTATTATTCACGTGAATTAATCTTATCAGTTATTATTTCTATTAAAAAAACCCTAAGCTATTTTTACCAAAGTTAGTAACCTTTAGTGGAAGAACAAAATGACTGTGAAACTTTTGGCTTTCACTTTTTGCAGAAAACGTTTGTTTTGTATATTCATACTGAAACAATGGAGAGGATCAATAAATTTTAAAGTCTTTCGAGCCATGAATTTATTTTACCCTCATTCTGGTTCATAAACGTCTCATTGTTAAATTCTAACACGTCAGTTATCTTTAAGTAGGACAGATAAAAACATAGTAATATGCCCTTTAAGTATTAAAAGTACAATTTGGATGAATGAAGAATGTCTTGAAAGTAGTGTGTATTTTTGTTAAATGAAATGTACTAACAAATTCACACATATTCTTTCATTTAAATTTCATCATTGATACTTAGTATTGTTTGTTTGAATCTTCCCATTGATGTTTTTGGACTGCAACTGGTCAGTCTCTAATTGGCATATGTGCATAATGTGCGTATTGCCTCAATTCACAAGCATGGTAAGCAAAGATGGATAGTGGCTAGCAGTGGAATCCAGGACTCATTGGCCGAGTGGATAACGCGATGGCGTTTGAAGCGAAAAGTACTGCGTTCGAGTCCCAGAGTGCACATCAACTCTGAGATGCAGATACATCCAGCTGACGAATCCCAAATAGGACGAAACGCGCGTCCTGGATTCCACAGCTAGCCACTATCCATCTTTGCTTACCATGTTTGTCATCGATAATTTCGCCAAAATATTTAACATAAAACGAACTAGAAATGAAGTGTTGAGGCTATTAGTAAATACTGCAAGTTTAATTAAACGTGGTAGTTTGAAGTGTACAGCTCTGATTTTATTGTACTATATTCTAAGTTTTCATCAAAAATATAATTTAAGTTGCTAGAATAATTCCTTCAAAGTGATTTGACCAGTATTCTTCCTGCTTATGTTTTCTGAAAAAGTTAAAAACTCAGCAACCTGTTATTGTGAAGCCGTTTATTTCAAATTCCAACTGCGTTACATTATTCTCTGATTCCAGAGAATAACATTTTTATTTTTAATAAAATAAAATGACCTGTTAGATAAGAACAACCTGTGACATGACACCTTGTACAGTTGCCCACCTTCATTCACCGTGCATCTGAAACCAATAACATTCTAAGGTATGAAAAACCAAGAAATAAATACAAGGACGGTAAGAGCATTAACAAACAAACAAGAATAATTGAAAATGGTCAATGACCAAATGAACCTGATTCGCAGGTATGTAAGATATTTTACTAAATAATTAATTATGATTCCAGGTACCCATTTCAGTTGTCATATAGATTTTATTAAGATACGTGAACATTCCTGCACAATCCAGACTTATATTCAATGATGAATGGCTTACTGACAATCAGTTTTTTCACCATATTCCAACAAAGAATTAACATCTTTGATCACATAGTTGCAATGCAAACATGGCTTGCAAGTTCAATAAAAAGGTCTAGAACTTTTAAAGTTATGCAGTTTGAATCAGAGTGAGGTAAAATCACACTTCCTTTTATTTGAAGAATTCGTTAATATAACAGAACCCATGATTAATGAAGTCAGGCAGAGATTTACATGTTTAGCTAAGCGGTCACAGTCCACAATCCAAATCATGGACAAAAAAATAATTTTAATAGTTGAGATCATGAGTCAATTGAAGCTAGACCACCAGGGAAAATCTGGAAGCACTGGATGGCCGTTTCGTCTTATTGTGGGACGCTCAAGCAGTGCGCATTCACGATCCCGCCTCACGAGATTAGAACCCAGGATCTATCAGTTTCGCGCGCGAGCGCTCAACCTCTTAACCATGGAGTCGGCATCCAACGGTGTTAATGTCGACACATCAGCCATTATCTTCAGTGAGTTACTATCTCATAACACACCTGGTCGAACTCCACTGGTAAGTGCTTCTCACTAGAACTCTAGGAAATACCTTTGAAGCCAGTCACTAGTGAGCATATGCTGCTTAATATCAGAAGGGGTTTTTGTGGATATTATTGTAATTTTAGTAGTTGAGATCATGAGTCAATTAAAGCTAGACCACCATGAAAACTTGAAAGCAGTTTTATTTTATTCTCTTAAGTGAAAAATACAACTGACAATACTGACATATTACTCAGGTTAGCTGTATTTTATGTATCAAGCGTAAAATATGTTTCTTCTTTCATACAGACAAATGTATGCGGCTCCCCATAGTCTTTGTATGAACTGATGGTTCTTTGGTACTTCATTGAACGTTTATTACTAATTCCAAATATAATACGTTCATTTGTGTTCATCTAGTTCTATCAATCAATCAATCAATCAATCTATCTATCTATCTATCTATCTATCTATCTATCTATTTATCTATCTATCTATCTATCTTAAACTGGACTATTGTTGGCGTTCTTATTTAGCTCATCAATAATATTACTTCTAATAATCATAATCTCGTACAACAAGGAGAAATTAATGTGGTCAAAAGTATAAATAGAATGTATGAGAACATAGGTGGAGCTACTCTGTAAATAACATGGATTTATTTCTTTATAGAATAGAGGATAGAAAATTTTTAACGTTAGCAGATAAAATCCCTCCAGTTATTAAAACTGCTAATCATTTTCGCCATAAAATCTTCCATCCACCCACTCACGTGAAAAATTAGTGTTTTAAAAGAGACACTTCACATGTATTTGTTAAATAATATATTACATAACTAGTCACAAACGGGAGACTAAGTTATTTTCTGAGCTCACTTCTGAGATATACTTTGAGAAATCAGTTAAGTCCACACCCAATTATGGCTAAGTGACATGAAGGCAGAATTCTATTTTGGGTAACAGAAGTTCACCATCATCATCAAGTTTCCAAAAGTTGGGAGCGATGCAGACGTCCTGGTAAATTCTTAAGGGTAAAGGAAATCGCTAGATATAGCACAGTGGAAATATGAGATAAAACCATTCAACTCATATATACTTTATGCTGCTTTAAAATTTGATGTTCATTCGTTGTCAAAACAATCATATACACATTGACTTTGACACACATTTCGGTTTTTGATGTTGCTTGCAGCATCATTAAATTAAGCAACATCATATGATGTTACACGTCGACCCACTTATCTAGAATACATATTATTTTAGGGTAAAAAGTTATTTTCTCTTGTATTTCTACGAAACTATTTTTTTGCAGGTTCTTAATATATTGTGATGTATGCGAAGTAATTTTGAATGTTTTTTAAAGTTTTGTCATAAGATGACTTCATATATCATTTCTAAAATCTTTCAAAACCTGTTGTTCAAAGATAGTTTCACAGTTTTTACGGAACTTGTTGTGAGAATCTTCCTTTTAGGTCATCAGATAGACCTCATTTTTGATGGTGAGTTTGTTGTAGTCATATTTCTTACATAAATGGTAAAATGTAATCCTGATATGCAAACGGATTCCACATGTTATAAGTAAGAAAGTAACATAGGGCTGTGCTAAACATTAGCAAAAGCGAAGAACCATATAATTCAAAATACGTGAATTAATGGATACCAACAAATTTCGACCTTTACGAAGAGTTTGTGAGAAAAAAAAGTAGAAACATGGTAGTTACTAGAAAGATAAACTCACATTTCTGAATGGAAGAATAATAAGGTGAAATCAGTGATTCGTTGTAACAAAAATACTATTTAGCATTATGATCAGGCTTTAAATATGGTTGGATAGGGAGAATTTAACATTTTATTGAGTAGCGTGAAACCAGTACTAAAACCAAGGGGGAAAATGAGACGGAAATAGAGTACTAATGTTAGGCGCAACAAGTGGATCAATGACTAACAGAACAGTTTTAGTATCAAGAATATAAACATTCATTGTGATGAAGATTTTAGATTAGGATCTATGGGACCGATATTTTAGTTTAAAGCCCAATAATTTGAGATTCTTGCATTATAAATGAAGTTTCTGTTTTTTCAAGGTTCAGAAGTTTATATAAATTATTGCAGGCAACAAATGGTACGATTGTATTTTAGAACTGGTCGGAAGATTTGCATCAGTCACACAAGAAACTGTTATTAATTGAATACTCTTAGTAGTAGTGTCAACGTTAGTCGAAATACCAACGAGAAAGTCTGATTTTAGAAGTCGTGTTCTTGTTTTGTGAAAATACGAATTAAAGTGCAACGCAAATACACAAAAATCCTTCATTCACGAGTATTCCTTAGGCCAGGTAGCTACATATCAAAAACTATTGAATCTGCAATGGCAAAAAGCCAACAGAATTTGTGAACCCACACCTAAAATCAACTAACAACCTGAACCGTTTCTACGTTAAAAGGCAGAATACTGAACGTGGAACAGCTGATAAAAGGTAGGGAAGGTCAACATGTTGATTGGATGCCTAGGTCACGCAGGCGTGGTCGCTCCAACGCTTTCATGTTCATATCAAGCATACTATGATACTGATAACTCTGATTGTCTTCTTCAAAGCTTGATATGAAATGATACTCCTGATGGACATGATAAGTTGAGCCATTTTAGATAGTGGTGTGAATCGCGCTCTAGATCCATCAGTCTAATAGCATTAAGTAGTGCACTTCTACCGATCTCATACATAAACAATATGCAAACAGTCTCTAAAATCTTCGTTTTCATCTAAAGTTCCTGAAAGTTATTCAATGAGAAAACTGTTACAAAGAGTTCTGAATCTAAACAAGGGACAATATTAAATTATTTTTGCCCTCCTCCAGAAAAAAACGTTATCCTGGTTGGGTCATTTAGTACGAGGGTTATGACAGCTGCAAAAGTACTTTACACTTACAGTAGCTTGCAGGAATACTGCTTTGCGAAATCCTTTAAAGAATAAATAGTCCCGTCAAAATGATATAGCTTTCAATATTAACACAAAAGATACATAAAATAACCGAGCCTGTATCGCTAATCCATAGAGTCCCAATCGTGTTCCTATGTGGACCTTTATCATAAGTTTCAGTTCACGGTTTGACGTGTGAAGGTAACACGCACATGGCGGGATGCATTCAGCTTGAAGAATCGTATGGTAAGGGTTCAGCATTGTTTTGTTATAATTACAAGATGACACCGTAATCTGGTCCTGCTATTTTAATCACCATCAACATATTATCAAATGGACTTAATTTGGTTTTAATACTGTTGTGAGTAACCACGATGGCTATGTCACCAGTTGAAGGGTTTTGACAAAGAATTACCCAAATTATGCATATTTCACAGCAGGATACACGGGTTAAACAACTTTCATGTTCTGTTCGTTACTTTGTTAGAACATATTTCCTATTAAATATTAGATTCCTTCCATTGAAAAATAATAACTGGGAATGTGTTGCAGGTCTCTGGTGTTTCCGTGGCTTTTATTTGTTACTGTGGTGTTTGTGAAAATGGTTGAAATAGGTAGTGGAGTTTAAGGACATATGCTGACGTTAGTATTCGTAGAAAAACGCACCTCTGGATATTTTTTCAAACAGATTATAAGATCCAATTTTCATGTGCTTGAATAGTGTTGACTTGAAATGATTGTTGCTTTTCTCAATCAGTGTCTCAGGATATTCGTAGATGATAGTACAGTTAGCAAAGTGTGTCCGTTCTGCTGGTCACTTGAGAAAAACTGATTAAAATTTAGAAATTGCATGGAAATCAACAAGGAATCAACATCATTAGAATGAATGGAATTAGGAGTATTCAGTGAACACAAAGTATCAGCTGTCACTTTAACCTCTCGAGACTAGACTAATGAAAGAGAAACAATTTCGACTCAGCAATGAATCTCATTTTATATCGATTATTGTTTCTGAAGCAGCCATCTATACGTAGTGGTTCGCCAATATTATTATGTTTCAGAATGTAAAGGAATACAATCAGAAGTGGTTCATTTGTCAAGCAGTTCATAAAACAAAGTTTCCTATCAGAACTTTGTCGAAAAGCTCCTTTATTATGTAATTCCTATACGTATCTGCATCTTGTTTTTTTCTCATAAATTGTTTTGAATGAGCTTTATTCAGTCAAGTCAGGTGGTTACAGTCTTCCCATTCCACTGCATTTCGTCGATCACACCAATGACCCCAGAAGAGATGACGACCATCTTAGAGTGAGGATACTAACTGAGTGATAATTCTTTCTTCCTAATATCACAAATTTTTGTCTCTACAATATTACGACCTCTAAAATGGAATCATGAACTGTTGTGCTGACATTCTGAATTCTTCTAAGGTCTTACTAAATTATATTGCTTTAAGATATAAATGCTAGTGAAGAGAGTTTTTGTCAGGAGATTACGATACGCCTATTATTATGTTTATTATGTTTTTAAGCATTTGTAAATTAACTTACTTCTAAAAAAACTTATTTTTACAAAGATGCTGTGTATTCCCTTATCATTTCCAACTACTTCCGTAGAAATTCGCTTCATGCTATCATTTAGCAGAGCAAGGATTACAGTTGATATACATCGGATGGTTAAAAAAGTCGTCGAATATGTTGAAGTGAAATAGATTGGATATCGAATATCATATTTTTTTATTGTCCTTGACTTCACTATGTACCAGGAAACACCGCGCGTCACAAATACCGAAATATGCGTTGACCAAAAGAAACGTATGGAATGGATGAACAGTAATGTTTTACGCCAATTGCCCGCTCGTAGTATTTCAGAATCAGTCCATAAGGAAGGATACAGTGGACGCTCAAATAAAATACGTGGAAGTTTTTCGAGAAAGCAGATAAATTCACCTGACAAGCGTTATACAAGGAATTCAGCAATGTGTAACACAAATAGAGATTTTGCTAAAAACTCAAATTGTCCGGTATCCAATTTTAACGACGATTATTTAGATGAGATTCTTATCCTCAGAAAAGTAAGAGTAAACGTTAGTAATTATGAGTCTTGATAAACTGACTATACGTTTTTAGCACCAACCAGCCGGTAACAGATTATTTAGTTACACTTGTTTTCAATATTTTCACACATGTCAAAGAATGCACAGTAAAAGTAAGAATATTCTCTTTCGGATGAAGCTTGTCTAATTTACTTGATCACCCTGAGCTTTTTGCCATCCTGCTTTCAACTGAGTATAGTTAACTAAAATTTTAAGCACACAGTAAGATCCTCGGAGTATAAAATAGAGTTGTTGTCATGCCTCAAATGTTATTCAGCTTGCTAGATGGATAAAGCTACTAAATCAACAGAATCTACAATATCAATAGCCGAAAATTCTTATTTATGTTCAGAAACTGATTACATCTGCCAGATGAGAGTTACATGAAACAAGTTGAACTGTACTTTTAGCTGTTTCTTCAGATTCAACGGATTTAGAGGGACAATTTACGGGGCCACTTAGTCTCTTTTTGTGTTTAGTGTTTAGTGAGAGTTCATTATGTTACTGATGGTAATGATATGCTTGTTCTTATAGTTATGCTTTTTGTTCTGTTTGTGGTGTGCTTGTTAAATGTGTTTTTATTTTGGCACTTATGGTCATATCTTTCACTTGGAATAGAGTAATTCTTTTTTTACCACGAAGTTTGCACGAATCTAACGCCTGCGGCTTTTAAACGGTTCAGTAAGAACGGTTGCATGTGGCTATGTCAACAGTGCTGTCTGGATGCAAATGGCCTGTTAACCGAGGCCATCTCAATGGTCAATGCTGCGAAAAAGTGTCTCGGCAAGCGCGGTCGGGACACTTCGGTCAGAACCTGATCTGTCGACACGCAGATTGACGTAAGGCAAGCACACGTGAGTCCAAAAAATGCTGACCCACATCGCCCAAAGGAGGAAGGACAGCCTCCAAAGAGGTCTGCCCAACCAGAAACTCGCGAAAAAAAGTCTCTTCTGTCTCCCGTATCCAAAATGGTACCCAGAAGGGAACTTCCGGAAGCCAAAATCACAAGGCTCGATCGATTTCCAGCGAGAAACACGACTCGACCTCCCAAGCCGTCCTCAACCCTCCGGAATCCCATAGCACGCCTGACGCGACTGCGGTTACTACTCCAAACAACGTCGACAATCGGGTACAGGTCGTAAGAAAAACGACAAAACAACGTAAAAGGGAATCCTACCCCCACCAAAGTAGTCGAAAAGCCGAAGTCTGATCACAGCGACAGATCAGTCATTTTCCATAGAATCCAGGAGAGTGAGAGCTCAGAACCGAAAGCTCGTTTTGAGCATGACATTGTGTTGATAAAACAGCTACTCAATCAAGTTATGCCTCAAAATATCTCCGGAGTCACCTTGCAAAAGGTGTATAGACTAGATAGCCTGGCGAATTTGAAGCCTAATAGTCTAGACTGCTCAAAGTAGTTTTCAAATCCCCGAACGAACGCGACTTAATCTTACAAAATGGACATAAAGGGTTCAGGAGTTTTTCTCCTCAAGGACTTACCGCTGGCGGACCGTGTAAAAAGACAGGAAGCCGAAAAAGAACTACAGCTTAGATTAGACGCTGGCGAAAAAGACCTGAAAATTGTAAATTTTCGGTTTTTGAGGCTTCGACAGAGGATGATGCTGAAGCCACTCTGGGTGAAGCACGAAGTCACTTAAATAGGCTTCGGATCTGTTACACGAATGCCCGGAGCGTGTTCAATAAGCGATCGGAACTAGGTGTACAGATTGACTCTACTAAGCCAGACATAATCGCAGCCACAGAAACTTGGCTGACGCAGTCTCTAGATAGTAGGGAACTTGACCACGAAGGTTTCACATTAGTGAGGGCCAACAAAATACAAAAGCGTAAAAGAGGGGGAGTAGCTCTATTTATTAGGAATACTATCCCACTCACCATTATCGACAGTGTATCCCATGAGAGTGGGACGTATGAATTAGTTAGCTGCCATCTGAAATGCAAGGGACAATAGCTGCTGATTGGTTTGATCTATCGCAGTCTAAGCTGTGAGGCAAATGAGTTCCTGCTAAGCAGTCTCAACACTTGGTCACGAAGTGATCGATGTCTAATCCTAGGAGACTTTAATACACCCATGGTGGACTGGGGAAATCTGCGAACTGAATCGCCAGATAATTCCTTCGAGTAGTAACTAGTTGATGTGGTTATCACATCTGCCCTAGTGCAACACGTGAAGGGAACAACTAGGTACGACCCAGGCTCTGCATCATCCTTACTAGATCTTATATTGGCTCACTATGAGGATGACTTTGCGAACCTTGATTACATGCCACCTCTAGGCAAAAGTAATCATGCAGTTTTAACCTTTGACTTCTATATAACTGTCGATCACGAGCACGCGTCAGCTCAATCCAGACCTAACGTCTGGAAAGCAAACATACAAGACATCATGCACTCAGCATTGTCAGTGGATTGGACAATAGACCCAGAGTCCTCAATCGAAACGGCTTGGGACGTATTTCGAAATTTATACTTAAAAGTTACTGCCCCCCACATCCCCTGGACTACATCTAGGGGGCCGAGAAACTCCCCACCGTGGTTCAGTAGGGAGTTTCGCATCCTTCCCCGTAAAAGAAGGAAAATGTGGGATAGATTTAGGTTACTGAGGACTGACGAGGCAAAATATCAGTATCAAAAAGCTCGGAATACCTGTGCCTCGACCCTCCGTAAGTCCAGAAAGCTGTACGAAGAGGAAATTGTTAAGGAATCCATAGAATGCCCTAAACGCTTGTATTCGTATATGAACCAAAGGACAAAAAGAAGAAGAAATGTTCCTTCACTATGGGGAGATAGTACTGCCTCATCACTAGTGGAGGACGACTTTGGCAAAGCTCAAGTATTCTCTAAATACTTTAGCAATGTATACACCATAGGAACACCCTTCTCACCAGTCCATGAAAATCCCCCCACACAAACACTGGACAGCGTGACCATTAAAGAACTCGATGTCTTTGGTCTGCTAATTAAGCTTGACATAGGCAAATCCCCTGGACCCGATGAACTGCATCCTGGGTTACTAAAGGGATTAGCTAACTTTGTTGCGAACCCCTTAAGTATATGTTTTAATCTATCCGTAACCCAGGGTCGTCTACCAAAAGACTGAAAGAACGCCATGGTAAGTCCTGTCTTCAAAACAGGTACAAAACATAAGTCTGAGAATTACCGACCCATTAGCCTAACTAGTGTAGTTGTTAAAATCTTAGAAAAGATTATTCGGAAGGAGCTGTTTAAGTATCTCGATGAAAACCGGATCCTTTCGGAAAAGCAGCATGGTTTTAGCACAGGTTATTCTTGTCTCACTAACTTATTAGTCGCTCGTGAAAGCTGGTGCGCTCTTAAGGACCAAAAGTTACTTGTAGACGTAACCTACATCGACTTCAGCATAGCTTTCGACAAAGTTCCGCACAACCGACTGTTATATAAGCTAAGGAATGTCGGGATTGGAGGCAATGTATTGATGCGGATAAAAGACTTCCTAGTTGGGCGTCAACAAAGAGTACGGGTGAACTCCAAGTTGTCTAGCTGGGAAACTGTGCTTAGTGGAGTCCCCCAGGGTACAGTTTTGGGGCCAGTATTATTCCTCTTGTACGTAAATGGCCTCCCTCGTCTACTATAGTCATTAGTCTTGCTATATGCTGACGATGTCAAGATATGGAGAGCGATACAAAGTAAGGGTGATAGCTTAGAACTCCAAAATGACCTGGAGAAATTATCTGAATGGTCCCAAACCTGGCAATCGCCGAAAAATACTTCCAAGTGTATTGTGATGCATATTGGCCACCAGGGTACAGATACATAGACGATGAATAACACTGAGCTACCTATTGTCCAGACACACAATGACTTAGGAGTCATCGTTAGTCAAGACTTAAAGACTACTGCACACTGCCGTGCAATAGCCGCCAAAGGTTTCAGAACTTTATGGTCCATACGCAGGGCTTTTAGTCATCTCGACGCTAAAACGTTTCTGACTTTGTATACAGTGTTCGTACGTCCTAAACTTGAGTACTGCATACAAGCAGCTAGCCCCTGCCTAAAAAAAGACAGTCAAGTCTTGAAACGGGTTTACAGAACAGCAACTAAGCTGATTCCCGTAATAGCGAAGCTCCCGTATGGTACTAGACTGACCAAGCTAAACCTATTCTTGCTGTCATATCGAAGAATCAGAGGCGACTTGATTACAGTTTTCAAATTGCTTAGTGATAAATTTGCACCTGATATGCCCTCAGTTTTCTGTCTCCCAAAACAGAAAATTTACGAGGACACTCCAAAAACGTTCACAAGCCCAGAACGAATTACTTGTCAGCTAACTACCGACTTTCCCATCGAATCATCAACGAGTGGAATTCATTACCTCAGCACGTGGTTGAGGCTCCATTCGTCGACTCTTTGAAAAGAAAGCTGGATCAGCTGAGAGACCTTCATTACCAGGACTAACACAGGCCATCAAGCTTCCTGTCCTTTCCAAACTGAAACTGAATGAGAAGACGAAATCGATACAAAATGTGTGATTAATTTGCATTATGTGGTGTCAACATTCTTTATTCCCTGTACATTATGTTAATCTTTCCAATTCATTTATAACCAAGCAAAGTTCACCCAATGGGACATACAATAAGAAAGATTTGTTCAGCCTAGAGTTCTCCTTGAGGAGAATTCATTTTTCAAGTTGTGCAATCTCAAACACATATTTATTTTCGAAATGATTATAACGGCAATAATAGTTGTGGTGGATATTTTTCTAAACCACATGCATTGTGGTTGTGCTTTAGTCTATATTTTTTGTTGTCTACTTTCGACATTACAGTCATATTTGCTCTTCATTTCCTAAATTTGAAGCATCCAGTAACATCACACATTTTTACAAGGCCACAAATATACTTAAATCCTACTATGAGAATTTTAATCTTTTACCCATGCATTTAATTCTCTGCCTAAAGTAGTGAAAAGAAATTCTTGTCAGTAAATGAGAGTATTTTACTTGATTACTACAGGCTAATTTATAAATCAGAATGGGGTTTGTGGAGACCGTAGTGATTTTAATAGTTAAATTCACGAGTCGATGTAAGCTAGACAACCATTGAAAATTCGGAAGCACTGGACAGCCATCTCGTCCTAGTATAGGACTCTTGAGCAATGCGCATCCCTGATCCCGCATATGGGGTCTAGCCTCAATTGACTCATTAATTCAATTATTAGAATTACTACAAACTCCACTCTGATCATAATCATCATGTGCTCACTGGTGACTGGTTTCAAGATGATTTCCTGAAGTTCTAGTGAGAAGCTGTGACCAGTGGAGTTCAATCTGTGTCGGGTAGAGGCAGATATCTACCTCAGACAAGGGATGAATAGCTGCGCAGCCATTCGTCAATCGATGGAAGTTAGACATTAACACCGTTGGATGCCGGCTCAGTGGTCTAGAGGTTAGACGTTCGCGCATGAGACTTAAGGTTCTGTGTTCGAGTCCCGTATACGGGGTCAGGGATGAGCACTGTTGAAGAGTCCCATACTAGGGAGAAACGGTTATCCAGTGCTTCCTGGTTTTCCATATTGGTCTAGCTTTAATTGACTCATAGATTCAACTATTAAAACTTATAAATCGTCTGATGAAACATAAATTTCTTTGTTAATTTGAGTTTTTGAGCTGCATTGTATTTTACTCTGATAACTGAAAGGAAATCATTTGAATAAATTATTGACTTTGTCGTCTCACAATTACCACTAGTTTATAGTAGTCTTCCATTTGTTTTGATTTTCGTTGATTAAACAGGATCACAGTCAAACATCTAGTAATATTTTTTTGAATTGGGTGTCGATTTAGTAACATCTTACGAGAAAACTTTATTTTTCATTACAGAAAGTAGCATTACTTAGTAAACAAAATAAAGATATAAACGCACAATGCCGTATTTTAAAAGAAAATCCGGTAAAAACAGAGAATGGACTTACGATGCTGGTCAATCCTATTGAAGTAAGGAAGTGTTATATCTTAAAGTTTTGGTGTTGACAGAGCTCAAAAATAAACCAGAATGCAGGCTGCTGCAAACAGAATTCACCTGAAAATATTCGTTTACTTCATCAAAAGTTTTTCAAGCTGCAGAACCAACTTCAAGATAAAGATTCTCAGTATAAGTAAGATGACACAGTGCAAACATGAATTAAATCTTGCTTAATTTGGAAAGTTGGTAATTTTCTGATCCAAGTGGATGCCAAAATCATGAAAGCGAGGAGTTATACTTCGAAATATACTTAGTGCCTGTTCAATCTATTCAGATATAGAAACATGATGCGCTTGAAAATAGCCACAACTAACTTCTTTTAAGAATGGTCAAAAATAAGGAACATGAGATACGTGTTTTTCCCTAGTCTAAAATTTCAAAACGACAGAATGCTCCGGTATTACCTACTGGCCCTTTTGTTAGATTTACCCTTTCAAGGTCCAGCGGTTGATGCTTTCACACTTGAAAACTTGATCTACTGATGTTAATGAGGGTATAATGAATAAAGGGTCCCATGTAACTTCGTGTTATTTGATGCTTATCATTTCGGTGTACTTACATCATAGTATTCACACAAGATATGACAGGTCTTGTTTTTATTAGTGATTACTTTAAGACAGTAATTGCTCGTAAGTTATAAGTCAAATCCATTTGCAAGTATATGCAACATATTTCCGTAAATAACTTCAGTAAGGTATGAGATCATATCTCTTTAAGCTTATCTGTTAACTGTAATTACGTTATGATCAGAGCTTTAAAATGGTTGGTTAGGATTAACTTCTAAGCTGCCAATTAGGATTCCTTTTACTGACATTTATGAACTTAGTTATTTTTCCTACTATAATCTTCACTTTAATTTTTTAAGCCGCTTAGTAACAGACATGAAATTTACTCGGGTTGAAGAGTTGCGAGTACAGTTGGAGACTGCATTTGCAGAAATCAAGCGATTAAAGGAACAAAATCATATATTATCCGATCAGTGTTCAGAGAAAAAAGGACAATCGACTAGTAAACCAAAAAAACGTTTTTCCAGTGAAAAAAATCAATCAAATTTTCAAATTAAAACATTGAGCAGAGTAATCAAAGATTTAGATCAGCAGAAACAGGAGTTGATAGCAAAGAACCACTGTTTAGTAAACAAAATTCAAAAGCTTTACAGACATTTGTCATCAAACGATGTAAAAGAGGATATCAGTAAGTTTTCCAATGAGTTCGGAAATTCATTTTTGATGTCAGTTGATTCTAGGAGGGTCACAGAAACACTGAAAAAATTATTTTTGGCTGTTGAAAAACAAGTATTGTAGTGAACAAAACAACGGTTGGGGACAATCGAATGTATTTAAGCAAAAATTACAGACTATCTCAGTAAATTCTGATAACCAAACAATGAACAGTCAATTTGCAAATTAACAACCAATTGTTTCAATCTTTTAAAACAATTAGTCCCTTTGATAAATTTCATAATGCAATGAGAAGACGAAGTTTATCAAAATTATGTGATATATTAGCGCAATACATTTCGAACAATCTGATCACACATATACTTGTTAAGACATTTTTATATGAAAATTAAAAGGTCAACTAGACAGGTTAAGGTAAGAAAATAAATAAAGTACACAAAAACAATGTGATGACTACTCTGGATAATAAATAAGCATTACCAGGGTAGGTTAAGGGTAAGAACAAATTGTTTTTGAACACATAAAGGGGGTTTCAATTTCCGTATAGCCAAGGCTTCAATAAACCTTAGTATACGTCCTTGAAGGCTTTTGTACAACACTACAAATGCTGATTTGATGTCAACCTTATGACCAGTTTCAACTAAATGTTTCGCAATAGAGGAAGATGTTTGTCTATCCTGTGATCTTATTTGACCATTCATTTGGTTCTGTAGCCATTTAGGTATGTGTTCCGCCACCCTTATTTGCAAATCACGATTGCTCCTCCCTATGTACGTGTTTCCGCACATACATGTAAATTGGTATACACAATGGGATGTGACACAATCGCTTATGTGCTGTCTAGGTTTTTGGTGAAACACCGACCTTGTCTTTTCAATGATGACAAGTTGAGCTGCATAGAATGTCCTGTTTATGGCTAATTTTAGTCTCCGTCTCAACATGAGACTATTAGAGTCACTCCTAAATGGTAATGTAATATAAACTCGCTTTTTGGGTGCCAGAAGCGTCATAGGTCTAATCGTATTGCAACCCTTCCAGCGGTTTATGAACTTAAATGAATAACCATTATTCATTAACGTATTAGTCAAAAGCCTCGTTTCTACTTCAATAGTATCACTAGTACAAATACGATTGATTCTATTGAATAAGCCCTTAATTAAACCACGTTTGTAATGAATTGGGCAGTGACTATGGAAATTAAGGTATTGCCCCGTCCATGTCGGCTTTCTATATATAGAACGTTGGATGGAACCATCTCCTCTTCTACTGATCAGTATATCTAGAAAAGGAAGTTGGTTGTTCTTCTCTTCTTCGCACGTAAGAGAAATATGCTTCTGACTTGTATTGAGTTCTTTTAACAAGCGGTTTACGTCTTCACATTTATCCCCTATGATTATGATATCATCAACGTATCGTCTATACAGACACATCTTTTGGATTGAGTTTTGAGTTAAATTTTCAACATACCCCATGAACACATCCGCCAGCAACGGTCCTAAAGGACTACCCATAGCTACGCCATCAATTTGTCGAAAGTGCTCACCTTGAAATGTGAATTTTACATTGTCAGTGCATAATAATAATAGATCTTTAAGAGTTTCAACAGGAAATGGCAATGGAAGATTATTAAGTGAAATATAGTCACATAAAATATCAATAGTTTTTCTCAGGGGTACATTTGTAAATAAAGTGTTCACATCAAAAGAACACATTGTCTTTGTTTTTATGTTCATATCCTTTAAGTATTTAATTAAATGGTAATGCTTATTTATTATCCAGAGTAGTCATCACATTGTTTTTGTGTACTTTATTTATTTTCTTACCTTAACCTGTCTAGTTGACCTTTTAATTTTCATATAAAAATGTCTTAACAAGTATATGTGTGATCAGATTGTTCGAAATGTATTGCGCTAATATATCACATAATTTTGATAAACTTCGTCTTCTCATTGCATTATCGAAATGTTTCAATCTTCTCTGTTTCTTCTCTAATTTCATTGCTCATGCATTTTCCAAACGATTGCGCTTCATTTCAGTTCTTTGCACATCGGTCTTCTGGCAAAATACATTCTATGTCTGACCAACACCATATACTACTTATATAGATATAAGTAGACCACACCACACTCGTCCCCCCTTTAAAGCATTCGACCATGTGGTGGTTCTGCTCGCCACGCCACTGTCTTCTTTCACTGCAGTCTGTGCCAAACTCTCCGTCAGAATGTCGAGTCTGCGGCGCGCTGACCTCCATAGCTCCGTCGACCTGCCGGGGCACCAACATCCGCATCCACCCGGCACCTGGGACGTTCAACACCTGTACTCCACCGGCCTGCTGAGCCATCTACATCCGATGTCCGCCCAGCAGCCGCACGTCCCACTGCTCCTCTCCGTCGACAGCACCCGCTACAGCCAACGCCGCCCCGCCAGAACACTCCACTCGACGCCACCTCTCCTCACCAGACTGCCCCAACTAGCACCTCCACTCCAGACCCGCAGCGGCGTCCGCAGAACAGCACCCTTCCTCCTTCTGGTTGGCAGCGACACCAAATGTAGTGAACAAAACAACGGTTGGGGACAATCGAATGTATTTAAGCAAAAATTACAGACTATCTCAGTAAATTCTGATAACCAAACAATGAACAGTTCAGGATTCTTTCCATATATATGTATATATTAAAAGCTTCCACAGGATAGCTGTGTAAGTCACATCTACATCTTGAATGCTGATGAAGATACATCGGTCAAGGAATCCTATGTGACTATTAAGTTTAGGGACACGACATCGTGATGTGCTTAGTTTAGGCGTTGAATATAATTTGTTGAAATCAGACAAATGATCCATCAATGGATCTGAAATTTGTGCAGACTATTTGGCATCTCCACATAATGATCAGATGAATTTATTGGAAGATATGGTCAGTAATATTTGACTTTTGATTTTTCTAATTCCACGTTTTAGCTCCTTATCGTGCTTGTCAGGATGATGAGTGTAATGTGCAGGTGTGTCAGGCTTTTACTAATTCTCTAAACCTTACTCAATTTTTTATTGAAAGATTGGAAGTTCTAAAACGTCCTCAGAGAATCTTTTGGTGGCCACGATCGTAGGAAGCACTGGTAAGTTTATTTTGCTTGAATCTTCTTAGTTTTCTTTACACTAGTTTAGTTATTAGCTTTAGGAATTTCCTTAACACCTGTTGAAAGAATAAAGTTTAGGAATCAAACTAAACGAGGATCATGAAATTGTTTAAAATTTTCGAGCGATTGGGAACGATATCCTCTTAGTATAGTGTCAGGTAGAATTATTTTATGGTTAAATGCCTTGCATTAATCAGAGGAACTTTCGACAATATAACGAAGCGTAGATATAAAGTGCATTAATTTTTCAAATCAAAGTTTTAAAGATGTTCTCATAGTTTTAAAATATATTAATTGATGGAACAGAGTACTTTAGGGATATTCTTCAATGTTCATCAACTGCGGATGGTATTTAATAAGTCTGGACTTTTCGCTTGATAAATTATAAGTCTGAAATGAGTGGTTATTTTTATTTTGGGTAGGCATTACGAGTGAGGACAAAAGCTTTTATCTAATTTAGTGACGTAATAGAAAAAAGTTTTAGAGATTTTCAGTATTGCCTAAACATTTGTAGATAATTTATTTGTTGAAAGCTCTACTATTTTTGTTTTTCATCTGCCGGATACTTGGAGAATAAACTGGGATCATTTAAATGACACTGGTCCCACATAGCTTAGAAGAGCGATAGCCTAATCATGTCTGTTAAATAAATAATGTTCGTTGTTTAACTGGTTGATATATAATGGAAGTGATCAAAAACGATTGTAAACATTTTACCAACACACAAGCTTCAATTCTACTTGTTAACCACCTTTCGTCCCAGCTATATACTGCAGTATAAATAAAACAGATAAATGAAAGGTTCAGATAAGGGATATCAAGATTCACCGTGTGTATTTCTGTGTCTCAGTGAAAATTGCATTTAAAGACAAGCACAAAGGCAGGATTAGACATTTTTCAACCCACAAGTGAGACTTTCTTGTTCTTAGCAGTTTCATTCATATAACTTCACTAGTGTGAAACAGTCATTACCATCTTTTTATAAAATTGTACTGAGTATTAATGGTCTTGATGGTTGCCGATTAGTAGTGAAGAAAATTCTTTATTTCTGACTAATATTTCAAGTCTATTAATATTAGATTTAATCTACAAGCTTATAATTAATAAATTTAAAAGTCCCAGCTTTAGGTATGGTAAATAAGTTGTAATAAGGCAAACAAACGTATTTTAAGCTATTTTAAACTGTCCAATTTTCTTTTCTTAGTATCCCAGAATGTTACTAATCAAGTTCCAAAAGTATCGACGATTGTTCAAAGAGATGAGAACATGGTAAGTGAATTAGCGTCTGCTAAAGCACAAATTGCTAATTTACTACATTTAAACAAAACATTATCAGAATCAAGCGAAAAAATGAAGAAAGATTATGAAATAATGAAGTGAGTTGTCAACTATTTTCTATTTTGTGTGTATAAGAACTGATGTTAGGTAGTTCAAGGAAGTCAATAAAAAGCCATTGATCTAAATTTAGTGTCACTTAGGATTTATCATTATGGCGCTGACATATTGCTTGAGGTTTGAACTAACATTTTAAGGAAACATTATTTCTGATTTATTTGGTCTTCAAATGACTGTCTATAGGATCGAGATATTTACGATAATCGTTCACTGAACAGTAACCAATATCATATTGTTTATCCTAAATGATTACGTAATCATGATTATTGATATGTAATAACCACAATAATCCTATTCTATGGAACAGCAATAAAAAGTTAATATTCTATATAATGGGTCATTATGGCTCACTGCTGAAGAGATTGGTGATGTGAAGAAATATGATTTTCAATAGTTGCTTAATTTTACTATTTTTGATTAGATTTATGTTTAGTCAATGAGAAATGATCTTCAGGTTAATTATTGCGAATAAAATATTTTACTAATTAAAAGCGGAATGTTATGATTGGAATGTTCTATTTGATGACCTAAATAAGACTACATTTTTTGGTAAGACAGAAATAGTTTTATACTAAATCCACAGCTCATCAATCGATAACTTCCGATTTTATTGAATAAGTCACTTTGTTCATTTTTGTGTTCTATGTTTACACTCTGTATAACAGATATCGTTTATGGTGTATACTGTAAATTTGTCTAAATTATCATACGACAAACACATTTTTTGCTCTGTGTCGAGTTGAGCATGTGTGTGTTGCCTGAAAAACCGTTGCTTGTAGTCTTTATAAACTGAAACCTTAAAATTGTATGAAGTAAATAAGTAAACGGAAACAAAAATTTGTTGTATCAAACGTAGTAAATTAAGTTACGATTTAACAATCTGTTAACAAATGTTAAACACACTACAGATACATTAAACGTATGATTTTTAGTACACTTTATAGACAGAAGTTAACCTTCTCTACTCTTTAACTGTAAACAGCTTTTTAGTTCGTAATTTTTTTCACAAGGAGCCTGATGAGAATCATGCTATAATCTTTCTTAAATCTAATCAGAAAGAAAATGATAGAACAGGAAGCTGAAATTCAGAAATATCAAAGAAAAACCGTGAGGGAAAATGAGTGTCAAACAGAAGTGTATGATTATTTCCGGTTTTTGAAATATTTTCCAATGTTTGAATTTTAATTTTTTTTTCCCTTAATTTATTACAGAAGCTTATACATGACTCCTTGATTTCAAATGAAAGAAATTTGAAGCTACTTATTAATTCTTTTCAGTAACCAAGTTATGTAAATAAATATCAGATACTTCAAATTACTACTACACAGAAAGTGCTTGCTTGATCGAAGATCTCTCTTATATCAACACAGATGATTAATACCGCCGAGTAGATTAAATCTTCATTTACTTAACTAAAGCTTTCTAATAGTATTAAAATATCAGAATTAGAAAGCTGGGTGATCTATTGAATTATTAGGCATATTCATCACAGCGTTCAGGCACTGTTTTGTAACATACCACATATAGTGGTGTGTGCATTGTTATGTATATGTTGTTATAACGTGTATATGGTAAGTGTGTGGCACTGAAAAGAAAATATGTTATATTTCAGTGAATTATGTATATATTCACTATTATGACATTCAAAATAATCGTTAACTGAACCAGGATAATACTAAGTGTAGACGAAGAACGATAATAGCTTTGAGTATTAAACTGAATTCATTTAAGTTTCCTGGTTTTTGATATTCTCTTTTGTTAAAACGTATAATTCTGCCTTCTTATGTGAAGAATACAGCTAGTATTATAGTATGTTTCGGAAAAAAAACATCCACTAGTTTGGTTGAAACGTACTGTATACCCTAAAAAGAAGATTATATCCGTAAAACTCTTGGCAACTGAACTTAAAATAAATCCAACAGTTTGCTCGGCGTTTCGGTCTAAGCTTTTTGAAAGAAAGTAGTCATTAAAATTATCAAATATAAATAGATCGTTCACAGGTTAACTGTATACAGAACAAATCTTCCAGAGATATTAACAATACTTATCGTGAGATTTGTTTTAGTGAATATGACTAATTTGATGTAAAAAAGTGGAGAAATTGAGGTAACATAACAGGTGTATATAGATTTGATATGAGGGTACTCATTAATTACATAATACCTCTGGTTAGAGTTGTTAATGAAACTACACAATTTGATAGATGTTATTATCCAAACATGTCACAGGGTGTATAAAATGAGGATAAATAAAAAAAATCAATGCGAGTTGGTGTTGTGTTAAACAAGTTAGTTGTTCATAGTATATTCATACAAATAAATTGATAGGGACAAATGAAAGCATATCTTTGTTGTCTGCCTAATATGAAATGAATTAAAAGGATTAACATGAAATTCAGATTTACCTAATAATTACTTGTTGCCATGGCACAGCTAATTGTATATCTTTTGGGTTTACCGATATGTCAATCTCTTTCAATCTCTCCTTGTATAAAACGAAACATTTTTGTAGGATTCTTGGGTCATGTGAGTTACTTGTATGTCCAGACTCTATTGAATTCCAGCTTTTTGAGTTTTTTTACAAACTGTGTTGAACATGATTAACTGCAACATTTATGAAGAAGGGTGGCTATAATAAATAAGAAGGACTTTTATGGGTTTTGGTTAGAAGTTTTCATTGTCGCAGCACATGGATACTTTGTTTGCCATTAATCAGTTGATGGAGCTTCAAATACTCATGAGCTAATTTCCTAAATTTCAAATAAACGTTCTTATTCTTTTATAAGCTATTTTTCGTTTAGTTTAGGTTTTTTTTGACCTGGAGGCTCGAATCGGTTCTTTGCGGTTTTAGGCTAACGTGTTAGTAAGTCGGTCAGTCAGTTAGTAAGGATTTTTACTAAAACCACCTAAAATAGGTTTTACCATTTTGAGTTGACCTCCTTCACTCAGTGAATGATAAAAACAACCTATTTAGGTGAGATGAGATGTCTTTCTGACTGTCATTTTTCCTTTGATCTGTTATCCTTTCTTTTATGCAAGGAAAATAAGGAAAGGGAACAGGAATGATGAAAAGTTAGAAAATGGTGGAGTGTTTGTTAAAATGGAAACCACAGAAAAGGATGTTGTAAAACAAATAAAGAACATTTTACCTACGAAAGACCTTCATTATGAAGATGACGAGAACACCTTTAATCACAGAAATGAAAAGAACCAGTCTGAAATGAAAAACATTCAAGAACAAAATAGGTTCAATGGTCAAAGCGACCTTGGTTATCCATTTCTTGTAAGTAACGACTTTTCCAATTAGTATTAAAAAAACTGCCATCTTGTTATATTTCTATAGTTTGGTTAAGCGTTCAAATACATACTGTACAAATATGTAGAAAACGTTATGTTTGGTTTTCTAAAACATAAACTGCTACATACTCCCGGCTGTAATTTTTCAAAAAGCATCTGAAAGAAGACATAGACTTACGTGGAATGATAACAAAAGTGATACAATTAATTCAGGTTAACGTTTAACCAATGAGTTTTGAGTTTGATCCTACATGAATTGTATGACACAAGTATCTGAAGAAGTCTATGGATTTTCGGTCTTTAATAACGTCACAGTTAATATCGAATAACGAGAAAGCTTAATTTAAACATAGTCATACATTACATTTTTGCAGCTATAACGATATACTGGGTTTTTAAAGTCAAATAATCTAGACGAAATAAATTCAGTTGTGGAGACATACATCAGACTCCTGGAAGATTACTGATGAAATTAACGTTTTTCCTGGATATTTGTTTACTTATTCAGAATCATAAGCATCAGACAAATATTGTTTTCATCATAGAACAATATTTGTCGGACAATCATTTCATATCCTTAAGAACTTGGATGCAGTTTTCACAGGGCAATGCGATACGCAATAACTAAGCCTAACGATCAGTTATTAATTGGTTGCAGGGAAAGTGGCCTACAAAATAATTTCCTTCAAACACCTTAACACTTCATCATGTTTAGTTTGTATATAGGCATGCCATTTTTTCAATACAAGAAACCTATTAATCTGTTCTGTGGTCTTATCTTTGATTTCTAATCATTTAGAAACTTGATTTAATAATACTGCCTAGTAAGTAAATATCACCCGATAGCATATCATTGCGTTCATCAGTCAACTAGCATTTTACTCATTACTTTCGACCTTCGGAGGTGTTACATCAAATTCTTAAAGACCCCCTCCATAATGCAGAGTTTCACGGTTATTTCACCGTTAATGTTTACAATTATTTTCGTCATGGAGTCTGGAAGATTCTAGCCTCTTGAAGGTTGAGAATGTTGATTTAACTTAATTATTTTGCCATAAATTCAATAATATTCCAAGTACATTTAATAAGAGACTGGTTGTCAGTTTCCTTCCAGTCTGCAAGTGTAAGGACGGCTCGTCGGTAGACTCTAGGAAGCCCCAAGACGCCCAGGAAGAGCCACAGACATTCCATCCAATCACTGCTAGGGGAATGTTCTAGAATGTCGACGTGCAGCTCCCCCATTGGATGGATTAGCATGACCCCTATGTGCCTATTGGTTGACCGAAATGATGATTTACATTCAGCCAAAAAACTATAAATACACGAGATTTCTGTACTATATTTTGACACTGATTTGGGGAATAAACTTCCTACTTACTAGTCTTTGTCCTCTCTCTTTTGCAACGTTGCGGGTTCTATCGTTCAAGTAGTCTAGTAGTTTGCGGCATAGTAAGGATCAAGGTTCTAGATACAACAACTGGCGACGGGGTTAATATATCAAGATGTCTATTACCTTTGATCAATTCGAAGCTTTTCTAGAGCGCCATGAAAAACGTTTCGAGCAGTTCCAGATTCGCATACTTGAAACACTAACCCAGCAAATGAACCTCAATAAGAATGGACTTACAGATATTTCTGCTAAATCGCATGCTGATTATATCATTGATTCCATGCATGAATTTCATTTTGATAGTTTGGCTGGTGTAACATTCGAATCTTGGTACAAGAAATATGAAGATGTATTTAATGTTGACCTAGAAACGTTTGATGATGCCGCCAAGGTCAGAGTACTACTACGAAAGCTGGGGACCATTGAATATGAACGATATACTAATTACATTTTGCCCAAGAACCCAAGAGACATTTCATTCGAAGAAACAGTTAAAATTTTGTCGCAAATTTTTGGTGAACAATCTTCCTTGTTCAATATTCGGTATCAGTGCCTGAAGATAGTAAAAGTTGGCAACGATGGTTGGGTGCAACATGCTAGCATAGTAAATCGTGAATGTGAGCGTTTTAAACTATCAGCAATGACAGAAGACCAATTCAAATGTCTTGTTTTTGTATGCAGCTTACAGTCTACAGAAGATGCCGACATCAGAACCAGAATTCTAAGTAAAATTGAACAGTGTCCAAATATCACCCTTCAAGAGGTGACCACTGAAGGTCAGCGTCTGGTGAACTTGAAACATGACACCTCGATGGTAGAAAATAATGGTCAACTTCCTTGTGTACAGGCAGTAAGTGGGAAGAAAGATTCATATATGCAAAAGCAGAACACAACCATTAGGAAGCCTCCATCCGCATGTTGGCTTTGCGGAGAGCTGCATTACAAAAGGTTCTGTCCATACAAAAACTACCGGTACACCAAATGTCAGCTTAAAGGACATAAAGAAACATGTTGTAAAAAGAAGATACACCGTCGTTCATCAAGTGTTCATTACCGAAGACGTAAAAACTGTTCATCAACTAATAGAATAATGGTGGCACATACCAGAACAGAACATAATCGAAGAAAATATGTGACTTTAGAGATTAATGGACGCCGTGCCCGTCTGCAGCTTGATACTGCCTCAGATATTTCACTTATCAGTCGGAAAACTTGGAGTCATATTGGCAAACCCTTGGTGCTCCCTACAACTCAGTTAGCACTCAGTGTATCTGGAGAGAAGGTAAATATTGCTGGAGAGATATGCTGTCCAGTTAAAAAAGGGAATGTACAGAAGAATGTGAAAGTATATCTCACTGAAAGCCCAGGACTAGATTTGCTTGGTCTTGACCTAACAGAAATGTTGCAGTTGGCTAACCAGCCAATTAATCATATATGTAGTCGGGTGAGATCGGATGTACCCACTGAGCAAAACCTGAGAAACATGGTCCTCCAGAAACATAGTCAAGTGTTCACCAAAGAACTGGGAGAATGAAGAAAGGTGAAAGCACTACTAACTGTAAAGCCGGGAGCAAGACCAGTGTTCAGACCTAAATGTCCCGTACCTTACGCAGCTCTATCAATTGTTGAGCAGGAATTAGAACGACTCCAAAGAAGCGGAATTATAGAACCAGTAAATTTTTCTGATTGGGCAGCACCAATAGTGATTGTTAAGAAACTAAACGGAAACATCCGGCTATGTGCAGATTATTCTGCAGGACTAGACGACGCACTTGAAGCACACCAGTACCCATTGCCAGTACCAGAAGACTTGTTCGCGAAACTGAATGGAGGAAAGTATTTTGCAAAGCTGGATTTATCAGAAGCTTACTTACAGATTCCAGTTGCTGAAGAATGCAAGCATTATTTGACGATAAACACGCATAAAGGGTTATTCCGATATAACAGACTTCCTTTTGGGGTAAAGACAGCACCCTCAATCTTCCAACAAGTCATGGATACCATGTTACAGGACATTCCTGGTACTGCTGCCTATTTGGATGATATACTTATTATGGGTACAGATTATGCGGACTTGGATAAAAAACTGGATACGGTCCTGAAACGGATAGAGGATTATGGTTTCAGATTGCGTGCTGAAAAATGCGATTTCTACATGGAGCAGGTACATTACTTGGGATTTATAATTGACAAGAACGGAAGAAGACCTGACCCTGAAAACGTTAAAGCGATTAAGACAATGCCTCCACCAACTGATGTAACAACCCTGCGTTCTTTCTTGGGAATGATTAGCCATTATGGTGTTTTTCTCCCGGATCTGCATCGTCGGCGTGCACCGTTAAATGATTTGCTAAAGAAGGATACCAAATGGGTCTGGTCACGAGAATGTCAGGATGCATTTTCAAAGCTGAAAAAGCTGCTCTCCTCAAACCTACTGCTTGCACATTATGACCCAGCACTCCCTATCGTACTTGCAGCAGACGCATCGAACTATGGAATGGGAGCTGTGATCTCACATATTTACCCTGACCGGTCCGAGAAAGCCATTGCCCACGCATCCAGATCACTGACAGTGACAGAATGAAACTACAGTCAAATAGAGAAGGAGGCACTAGCCATTATCTTCGCGGTCAAAAAGTTCCACAAGATGTTATTTGGTAGGCAGTTCACATTATTAACAGACCACAAACCCCTACTGACAGTCTTTGGGTCCAAGAAGGGTATTCCTGTTTATACAGCTAACCGCTTACAGAGATGGGCAACAACGCTCTTGGGGTATGATTTCAAGATTAAATACCATCCTACGACGAATTTTGGACAAGCTGATGCACTCTCAAGGCTGATTGGTTCCCAGGCAAAACATGAAGAAGACGTACTGGTCGCCGCAGTAGAAGCTGGAGCGGAAGTTCAGGCTGTGTTAACAGATGCAATTGCTGCCCTGCCGATCACATTTGAAAATATTAAAGAAGCAAGCAAAAAAGATAATACCTTGAAGACTGTCCGCCATTTTCTACTCAATAAGTGGCCCTCAGGACGATTGCAAAGAGAGATTTTACAATACTTCCGTCGACGAGAATCTCTCACAATTGTTGATTCTTGCATCATGTTTGGCCAACGCATTGTTATCCCCAGCACTCTCCGAAGACGAGTACTCAAACAGTTTCATATGGGGCACCCGGGAATGAGTAAAATGAAATCACTGGCACGAAGCTACGCATACTGGCCTTCTATGGATCAAGATATAGAACAGTTGTGCCACAGCTGCGAATCATGTCTATAAGCGGCGAAGAACCCAATGAAAGTAAAACCACAACCGTGGCCGAAACCAGATGGTCCCTGGCAAAGATTACACGCGGATTTTGCCGGCCCGATACAAGGCAGGAACTTTTTAGTCATTGTGGACACTTACACAAAGTGGCCGGAAGTATAGGAAATGAAACGTACGACGTCGGAGAACACAATTTCCAAATTACCCAGTCTATTCTCTTGTTTCGGCGTCCCAGAAATCTTAGTAACGGACATTGGCACTCAATTTATGTCTTCAACGTTCAAACGGTTTTGAGGTGAAAATGGTATACGGCACCTTCAATCTCCTCCATACCATCCCCAATCAAATGGACAAGCTGAGAGGTTTGTAGATATGATTAAAAGAGCTTTGCTTAAGGGGGAAAGAGAGGGTAACCCGGAACAGGTGGTCAGAAGACTCTTAATGACCTACAGAGTCACACCTAACCCGATGGTGCCAGAAGGGAAGTCACCAGCAGAATGTATGTTTGGAAGGAAAATCCGGAAGATATTCGACAGAATATTACCACCCAAGAAAACAACGAAGCCTGTACACGAGTATCCGACGAGCGACCGCAGCTTAAAGGTGGGTGAAAAAGTACTTGTAAAGTGGTATCAAGGCGGTCAGAAATGGAAACCAGGCGTCATAGATTAGCATGACCCCTATGTGCCTATTGGTTGACCGAAATGATGATTTACATTCAGCCAAAAAACTATAAATACACGAGATTTCTGTACTATATTTTGACACTGATTTGGGGAATAAACTTCCTACTTACTAGTCTTTGTCCTCTCTCTTTTGCAACGTTGCGGGTTCTATCGTTCAAGTAGTCTAGTAGTTTGCGGCATAGTAAGGATCAAGGTTCTAGATACAACAGCAAGGTTAAGGCTTATATTAATGAGGAAAGTAGTTTTAAAAAATCTTGTACAATGCATTGGTTAACCAAAAATCAATGATACAAAGTTATGTAGTTGTACGAAATTGGCCAAAATCGTGGTATTTTGGAAATCTGAAGTTTTAGGAACGGTATTGTACAGCTCCATTGACGAATGTTACTCGAATAACTTAAAGTTATGATAAGATGAGCGTGGATATAAAAGGATGGAAAAGAATTATTCTTAAGATGGAATTTTGATTGCCCAAGTCCACTGGAAGCTTGAAATGCTCAAAGTTGACTCCGTGGTTTATAGTCTCAACATATGAGTATATTTGCCAGTTAAACCCATCGAAATTGCATCTTCATAGATTGTACTTGACATAAAGGTAAATTTATAATTGCTTATTTACAACACATGTTCATATTGTATTTTTAGACAAAACAACAGACCAATGATATGGAAAATAAAGTTCGATTTCAAGAGAATCTGAAGGCAAATGATGATGTAATAGACTTTTATGATTTTACCTGAATTCTCATTATCTCAGAAATTTCTTTTTTTCAAAAAAAATCGTTTTAGAAATCTTAATAGTAATCTTGGAGAGAGTTTAATAACATGATAAAGTAATGACAAATGATCTTTAATACTTCATTTCTGTCTTCATTTAACATCTCGTTAGTTTTCTTTGAAAATAAAGAAGTGGAATATATGAAATCTGTCTGTAAATTAAATAAGAGTCTGTGGAAATGCCACTTAATGTGTTCTCATCTCATAAAGATTCGTTCCACTTAAGCAAATATATAATACTTTACTATATAAATGGTAATATGAGCTTGAATAAATGTCTTGGTTCAAGCATTAAAAACTTACTAACTGTAATTAACGATTTGAGAATATTCAAAGTGAATTTATCTTTATTTACCTGACGAATGACTAGTCGGACCTTTCTTTTTAGCTTGTGAAGCAAATACCACGTTTAAATTGTTCACCAAACAGTAGAACTGATATTTTTCTTTATGCAACATAGTATATATCGCAAAGCATTACATTTGCTATCAACTACATTATAGAATAAAATATCAAGTTGCATACGTAACGCCACTACTATTTAAAATAATTAAAGCACAATACTTGCAGACACCGCCTCACAGCTGAGCAGTGTGGGAGATCTGGAAGACAAAAGATGTAATGAAATATACTAATTAAAAGTTTTCTTCAGAAGTCTTGAATAGCATTAAACTTCTTAAGAAAATCTGTTGAATATACAGAAATTTATCAAGTTGATATTTTAGTAGCACTTAATATTGAAACTTATTATGAGCTTTTACTCATAATATGCTTTTCAGCAGTTAAATGGGTAAATTCCATGCATAAATGAGCCTAATGTAATCTACTGGACTATTTTATAGCATTTTTTCAAAATCTGAATTTATTCAACCTTCTTATATTGTTTTCTACTTTTGAAACACCAAACCAAATTAGAGAAAGAAAAGGGTGGAAATCTATACAGTAATCATTAATCCCAACTTCACATTTGAATGAAGACCATCTAATGAAACTTTCATTAAATCTCAATATCTTAATTAATAGATGGTTGTTTGATGAGTGAAATGAAATAGACTGCTAAGGCATGATTTTTATTGATGTCTTAACCAGATTGCTTATTTTATTTAGTGGATTTCCGATTATTTCATTTTTTTTGTAACTTGAGTGAAATCAAGTAGATGTGCCTAGTCACTTAAGAAAACAAGTGAATATATATGTTACTTTTGCGTGAGGAAAATGAATTTCTCATTCTTGTATTCAATCTGATCAAAATACATTCAGTTCAGTTTGTGGACTAATCACTTAACAGCTAGCAGAAGCAGATGGGAAATTAAAATTTGTGAAAATAAAAGAAAAATACTGTTCGTTAGAAGCTTTGAAACGTAACTGTCGCATGAATACATCTATGTACACATCGATAGCAGGAGTTGAAGAGAAATTTCTCTTTATTATCATCCTTAAAAAAGAGGTGAATTTTCACAAAAGCGAAGATAATTAAATCAATTGCAGAACAGTCAATGTTTTTTCAACGACAAAGTACTTCCTTAACACTTTCTTATAAAATGCAATTTCCCATGTACTCTAATTACTAAGTACATATTCTATCTAAGATACATAAATCTACAGTAACTCACTGTCCTTACATTTAAATAGCCAAATAAAAATAGCTGAAATTCTTATGTTACTCTTAAATCAGGTTAAGAAAAAATTTAATTAGTGATATTTTTGGATTTGCTGGTTATTCACCAAGAGAAAGTAAAAGTGTAAGCACAGCATCTAAACAGAGAGTATACTCTTTAAAATGTATATATTGATATTTGGCTACAGTCTATTTGAATCAGCGCCTTATGACGCACATGATGATAGAGATTAAAGTAAAACCACTAAATATTTTAATGATGTATTGCTATGAGACCGATGGTGGATACATTTCTATCTGGTATGTATTATGCATTTGTCATCAGTACTTACTTAAAGCCAGTGACTAATCAATCAACTTAAGAAAAAAAATCATATACAAGAAGTTTTATGAGAAAAGGAGTGTTTTCTTCTTAACAGTTTTCATCTTGACCAAATTATTCATAGAAAGAGTGAAATAACTTTATAAAATCACTTTTGATATTCGAATACTGAGATATATTTCAAAGCGATTGAAATATCTAAGAACTTTCGTCTAAATTAGAGCGAATAGTTCCACAGTATTTGAGCGCCGGGTTGATATAAGACATTAAATAGGAATAATATATTTGTAAAATCTCAGCGAATGAATTTGAAGTATATTCAACGTTTCGCTTGGCAATCTGGTCCAAGCTTTTTTTCATTCCTATTTAATGACGATTGAAATATCGTTTACTTCATTTAACAAATGAGCAGAATATTTAAGAAACTCACCAACAAACTAAATTATTCACTTTTATTTATTTGAGTTTTAGACCTCTAAAAGTAGAGGATTATATGATGCATAAAGAATTACTTATTGTCAGTCTAAGTCTATTGAAAATAAAATCTTTCTTCTTCAAGTGATTTACTCAAATGTTTTCCATAATCTATTTGTCAGTTTACTTTTAATTCTTAACTATACAATAATTACTGATAACAATAGGCGTTTCACGGGTATTGGTTTCTCTTGGTAGTTTTGAACGAAGCTTCAGCAATAAGTTTCGTAACATTAATTGAATGATTTCATACAAGCATTGAGAATTTACCAATGATATTCGTATATGAAGAGAATACTTTTGTGTGTTCGAATACTTTGAATGAGAATGACTTTTTGAAAAGTAGGGTCTACTGTAATACGTGTAAACTGTTTTTCATCGGTATTCGTGGTAATCCTATAATATCTAGTGAATTTTCGGATTTAATAGTTGATTATTCATTGTGAATATATTTCAGATTTCACAACATTTATTGTCTTTCGGATTGTCACTCTAAGCTCACTGTTTCTTTTTCATAACTAACCATTTTATCACTGATAATGTTTAATATGACCATTTGAACAGTTGTAAACTTTGATTTCAGGTATTTGTTACTGTATTTTATCTTTAATTACTTGGCTGAGCTGTGACTATCGATTTCTGTTCTACGTAGTAACAGTAATAGTTGTTTGAAATCATCAATGCCAATAAGCCTGAATTATAATCAGCATATTATTGTTTCTTAGTAATAAAAATAAACTTTTAACACGATGTTTTGATTAAAATGATTCATTCACAGTTCAATGTCACGAAGTGGCTTTGTAGACAATAGAAGTAAGAGACAATCGGTAGGAAACCCTGAATCTAGGTAAGTCCTGATTTGTAAAGCCTATCTACAATTTTGTGAGGACTGGTGTTCCATGTGAAATTACTAGTGAAGTACCACGTAGTAATCGATATTTTACTGTCAAGTTTTTAGTTCACATCAAATTTTATCAATCGAATCGCAGCATGAAAGCTACACTAAGTGATAAGTAGTCCTAGTGGACTTTATTTAATATTAACTGGTTGGTTATTTACAGGAAACAATATACGTCAGTTTCTAAGACGGTTGGAATATGGAAACAAAAATCAGGAAATTCTAGACAAAAAAGCTTTAGAAAATGATGAGTTTAGTCAACAACTAATTCTTGTTAAACTACGGTCATTATGAAGATGATTTTTGGTTTAGACTGCTCTACTATTTTTTTATCTGTGATCGTTTTAAATTGAGTTTATATATAACATGTAAACGAAGATCTTTAGGTTTCTCAGGCAATTTGTGCTCGATGAAAAAACCTTTTTTTGCCTAAGATTTTACTACCTCCAAAGAACAATACCAGTTATTTCAGAAAACTGAAGACGGCCGTATACATTATTTGACCCAAGTGTTAAACGTTTGGCTAAAAAACCTGCAAGCGAGTTACAATATCAGAAATAAAAATCTAGTGTGTTTCATAAATATAATTTGTAGCTAAATAATGCAAGGAATTATATGCGAGAATTCCAAGTTATTCGTCATGACATGAGATCTAATAACTATTTTCCAGATTATGTATTTGTTAACACACAAGTTGCCGGTTACAATCACCGGATGTGTGACTTGTGATTTGTAGAAACAACAGTGAATATAAACTTAAAGTCCCCGCTGTAAAATGTATTAGTCGTTCAAACGTTAGTTCTAAGCCGAAAAGAGAGTTTCCGTTTTGAGTTCTAGCAGATGACAGATTTTTTAAAAAAAGCAGTAATCAAAATTATTCGCCAGTTTAAGTTGAATATGATAAATAATGAGCAGTAGAGAACTTGGACTTATTTACTGTTTGTAGGTAGAACATTTCGCTCCATAAGTGTCTACTAATAAGTAAGTACTACACTTATCTGTGTTCACTTGAATAATTTATGCAAATGAATGCCGATAAATACTTAAGAAGCTGATGACCTGGAAAAACCTTACAAACTCTACATTCTCTAAGTATGTGCTTTATCATGATTCAGTGGTTTAAACAATATGGATGTTTTTTTAGTTAAGTGTGTCCATTTGAATACTTGAAATGTTTTGTAGTATGCGATTATCTGATTTCGTAAGATTTCATTTTCTTATTTTTGACTGAAATTAATTTTATACAGTTTGAAAAACTACCACTTTCTGGTTAATAATTACTGCACAAAGTAGTCTGTATTCATACCATATCACTGTACCATCAAATGCATTAAACGTGTTTTTCAGGGTTTTCTTAGTACTCTTGTCTGGCTTTAACGGATTTCTTACAAACAATTGCGAAAACGTATTAATCACTTTTGATTACTTTGAAATCTTATCATGGAGTTATTAGATTTTAACTATTGCCGCCAAAGAAAAGCATCTAAGGTACGAAATAAGAGAAAATTAAAGAAACTGATCGCGTAAATAACCTAAAATATATCGCGCTTTATCGAGCAATAGTAAGCCTACACACGGTTTGTCAATAAGAAGCTATTGTGTTCTGTAATTATTTTCAGCATCTAGAAATATGTTATATAATGTATTAAGATTGACTGTGACTAGCATATCATGTTTTGAGTTTAGTCGAGTATGATCTCGACTGGTTGAAAATAGCACAATCACTTAAGTGATTACATTACTTCACATTTCATAATTAAATAGCTAAATAACTTGGCTGACGACTAATCTGATAAAAAACTAACTAGTAACGAAGAGGAAAAATAAGTAGATTGTGAAAAGAAGATTAGGAAATGAAACTTGTTTTGTGTTTTGAACATTTCACTCAGTTAACATTAGAGAACACTGAACAGTAGTTAAGTTTTATTCTGATTGATTTATTGGACCAAAGACTTTCGGATATGAAGTTTAATGCACTTAATAGTAAAGTGAACCACATTTACATCACAACTACGATGAGAATTAGGGGAAACAAGAGTATTTCTTAGCGCTATTCATCATATAATAATCGAACTGTCCTTCATTACATAATGTTTAAACGACTGTATGATACGTCTGTAGGTTGAACGCTATATTCAGATCCTAAGGTATTCTGCTAACCCCGGGCTAGAACTACTCAGCGACTTGAACACCAGGGAGAAGACTCGAGTATGAGAGAAAACACTTTACTGCAAGGTTCATTTATGTACAGAAAATACAGGGATTTTATAGTAATTAAGAGACCTTGACTTTACATAGTAGCAGTGTGTTAATCAGCCAGTCAGGATCTCGTTATTTTAGTAACGTAACTTCACACAACTTCTAATTAATCGCTGATTGGTTGGGGCTCTTTATGAGCCTCTGGAGGCTCTGTTAGAGTTCTCTGGAAGCCGACTTAACACCTGTGGACCATCCTCACACTGTACATTCATGATTGGATTGGGACTTCGATTTAGCATAATAATCAGTTTGAAAAAATGGATACCTGTGGGAGTGTAAGTTGTTCTTGCCTATATCCTTTTTCATCATTTCCTGAAAATCCCTTAGTGAAAGATAAAAATTACAACACCTAGATCAGATCTGCATTATGTATCATTCGTGTCACTGAAAGTCTGCTCGGTCGAAATCATAAAACCGAACGTGATCGCCCGAAACACTGAAACCTCATAAGTGAATGGCTGGTAATAAAGTTTTGAAGGAGTTCATTTATGTAGTAGTGTTGTATAAAGTTTTCAGAGTGGTACTAATCAGATCAATTAATTCAGTTTACAGTTACATGGCTAAGAGATTGTGTGGACTAAATATCAGGAGAAAAGTTAATCATCGTTATTTCAGTTATCTATTACAGTATTACTACAACATTTTTGTAGAGTACTCCGGGGCTCAGGCTTGTATATTATGACTCCTGAAATTTGAAATATCTACAGCTAATTTGACAAATAACTATATAGCAAGCAGCTCTCATTACTATTTGAATCTCCGTCGGTTACAGATGAATTTTTAATTGAAGTCTTTGATTATGATACCCAAAGAATGTAGAACCACAACAGACATTAACTTGTTTTTAAAATGACAACATATATCATGCAATCAGTTTATTGCCTACCCTCAAAATGCTTTTTTATACGACAATGGTGATGTCATGTGAATCGCTGTGTGGTAGAATGTGAACATCAATGTTTATGAAGTTGTCGTAAACAGTTAGTTTTGCAGATATGCGTGTTAACTACTGTTATTATGTGTTTCATTGAAGCTTAATACATCACCTGGATTATACAACTGCTCATATATTACACTTGGAAACTATGTGGCATAAAACATCTAGTTCAATTATGGTCGTTTTAATTTTATGAGTAACAGTTAATAGTTATTTTTTTTACTACATATTAAATATTAAGATTTAATTCCAAACCTAAAGGTTCTGAATATAACATTGGTTCTGACATAACTGTTTAACTGAAACGTCCTAGTATTCCGAAACATGTCATATTTAGCGTACCCTATGTAAGATATTTACTAAAACGTTACTGTTTTTCAACATTTTTCATAAATGGCATTGCATGAAGCTTAAAAATTTAGTCGATGTTGAACAAGCTTTGAAAGAATTTTCCGCAAACACTATAATAACTTTTGTTCTTACTGAGCACGATGTTTTCGGTCAAGTACATGCCTTTGTATTTACCCATAGTAAAGGAGTATTTAGACAACTGAATTACTTATGATGTATATGCAATAATAGTCTCATATTCTCAGATAAATCTATTGGGTTGCACAGGTTCACTTATTGTTTGAAGAGGGATATTATTTTGCAGTAAAAGAAGTGTATATGACTTAGATCACTAAAACTAATTGTTATGAAGGGAAATTATTACAGAGAAATGGCTGGATTCAAATTCGATTTACATACTAGTTCTACATGTCATTAGAAAATCATTCAAGTAACATTGAAATTAAAAAAACACTAAGAATAGGAGAGTAGACTCATATATTTGGGACTCACAACTTAAATATCAATTGCTATGAGTGTCCTGTATATCAGAATTGTCCAAGCATCACTACACTGTATTACTTTATGATGTAATAAGGAAGTTTGAGTTTATAACGATGCCTGAAAACGGGATAGATTTTTGACACTTGAAAGGTCGAGCTTGTTTATTTCAAATAGATGGCAATGAATTACAGTTAGAGCAGCCAAAAATCAACTATTTTGTAGAGGAGGGTAAAAACAGAGAGGGAAGACAAATTGTTTGTTTTATCTAGCGAATTTAAGTTCCGAAAAATCTCAAAATTTCCCTTTCAGGAAAACAAAATATCATAATTTGTTCCCTTCGTCTAAGCACAATATTTCACCATATTGACTATAGGAATATTTACTTTCTATTTATATTTTATATCATTGTAGGTTACTGGGTCCTGCAGTATCTTATTTCAAAAAAGTAATTCCTTGTAAATATAAAATACTTATTTTTGATTTCTTTTTATTACTTTTATTTCCCCATCAAATGATATCTAGTGTCCAAGAGAAATAGTATACTTAGTTATTGTCAATCTTTGTTAGCGTTTATATCAACTTTCGTTTTTAGTTTATACTAATTAATGGACAGGAAAGGGAGTGCTGAAAACGATTTGCCAATTACCAGCTTATCATGTGTATCGAATGTTTACGGTTATACAGACGAAGAGTTTATATCTATATGTAGTTTCAAATATATTGATTTCCTCATTAACAGACTACATAATTCAATGTATTAGTCGCTTATAATCCGGTTTATGAGGTCAGTCCATTTACTTCAGTTATTTGTTACCTATAAAATATTGTACGAAGTAAAAACCGAAACTAATTCAAATCTACTGTTATTACGTTACTTTTTCCCAAACATTGGATAAAAATAGTTTGCTACAAAGGTGTGCACTGTTTTTTCCATCGAAGAGGTATATTAACACGAATATGTCAGATGGAGAGTATATACAAAATACCAAAGTGATTTTAACTAAGATACCGATATACAGTATTGTTCTATAAATTTGACGTTCATTTATCCGGTCAACAGTGATAAAAAAAACCTTCCCTTTATCGATTATATGAATCCAGCTGTAGAGGTTTACATTAGTAGAGTGTCATCAGGTATTACATCGCATACCATAAAGATTCAAACTGTAAATAGATTTATGTCTCTAAGTTGCAATTCGCATTCCGATTCACTGAGGTTCATGTACAAACAGGTTATTTACAAATACTAGTTAAACATGAATATCTAAATATTCTACTCTCAGAAATTTTCAGATTGTAAAATTTGTTGTATGCCGAAGACGTCTAGAATTCGTTTAATGTTTCATGTCTAAGTCATTTATTTATGGCTGTTTTAGACTTGATGGTCTGTTAATCCCATTTATATATAGTGACTAGCTTCCTGAAGATCAGAAGAAAATAGAGCTTTCAGTCAGTTTTGATTCGGACACTGAAATTTCTACGTTGTAAAAAAGCAGAAATACTGAACCTATCTGTGCAGTCAGTTAGGATGAAATTAAACCACGACACAGCATCTTTTTCATGATGTTTTCTAGGGTTTCAACGTACGGTATCAAAGTTTCCTATGAATTTTTCCATCTTCTCTCCCTTATGGCCTCTTTTACGTACAACTCTAAATGATTTTGTAGCTTGCAGTCTTCCCAACTCTGAGGTAATTATTGTTAAATAATTAGTTTAACATATATTTCTGTGGAAAATTGGGACGAAACCGTTATCAGTTTGTGCGCATTTTTAAGTACTACTGCATACCTGCACTTAAGATGTAAAGTTAAGGATAAACAATTATACTTTCAAGTAAATCTTAGATCATCGTTACGTAATCCTGTATATAGCCGGTAAAATACTTTTATACTTCACACTGTTGATATTTGCTCATCAATATCAGTGCTCCAATAACTACAAATAAAATGGATGATCTAGCGGACAGAAGGTTCCATTTCATTTTCTTAATTACAAACTTTCTAGAATTGTCAAGCAAAATAAACAGAGGGTAATGAAATGTCCACGAACTAACTGAATTATTTTTTGAAAACCCTTTGTGTTCAGTGAATAAATACTAACGCACTAAGAAAATTATCTTATTGAACAACTGAGTGGTTAATTTACAGCATTTTTTAAGATTTTTATTCACTTTTGTTTAGATCAGTTATATAATGAATAGTTTGTTTATTTTGGCTTTAATTGAATAGAATACATGTTTCACTTCTTTGAGATTATAAACTTGCCTAATGCTATCCAACATTGTTTTTACATGAAAACGTTCCGTATTTAGCAAAACGCCAACATATTCGACTACAGATTTCTTGATTCTCTTCCTGGGATGCACATAAATCATTACATTCTTCTCTATAATTTTGAACGCAAAATAAACAGTAGCTTAAGTTTGCACCTAGTGTTGTTGTCATTGTTGAACACTGAGCAATTTGAAAGCGAAAAATTTCCAAGTCTTTTTGTGAATAAGCAATTTGTATAACTCCCAGGATGATTATTGCAAAGAAGAGATGACTTTTTGATAAAAAGTAGTACTCAGGTCTGAAAAAATTAAGAAATACATATTCGAACAATTGTTTATATTTGTGTAAGCATCAGAAATTGTATTGAAAGGCTTGTGTTACAACTTACCATCTTGCTAAACAAAGGAAGGTTACATATTGTAAAAATAGGGGAAGCGAAACCACTATCAGAAATATGTAATAAAATTATCGTGAACACGTTGATACATACATTATTGTTGTTATCCATCTACACATATTACTTATTGAAGATTAGCCTGACGCTTATAATGTAAATCAGGATGACTGATTCAATCCATGCTATGTAATTACAGTACAAAATTTTAGATGAGGCCGTTTAGCGAACAAGATTACTTAATTGAATACTTCTCAAAACTACAATTGGATGACTGAGAAGCGACTTAAAAATAGATTGTTTACCAACTAACAAAAACAAATCCTAACCAGAAACTGCAGAAACAATATGATCCTTTAAAGACTCATCAAAACAAGAAATCTGCCTAGAAAAGAATAATAGGGAATGACATCCAATGAAACTGTCCTCATTCAGCTTTGTGGCTGGCTGAAATAACAAAAGCCCAACATCCCTTTGTAACCAGCAATCTCAATTCCAAGGACTCTCAAAATAGAACATCTCGAGAGAAGTTTCAGGAACAACTCAGTATCTAGTGTTCTCATATGGTAGATACATCTCTTAATTCTCAAATGGAAATTTTGAATAAGAACAAACATGTTCAAATCTCCGAGCGCAAGTTAACGTTACGACTTTAATCGAACCACTTGAATCACAGAAGGCGAAATACATTATATCTCCGTTTCTTGACAATTATATGAATCTCTAAGAGCACATCGAACTTCTCAATCAAAGCGCAACTGAGCTGGTTGACTGTAGTTTAATAAAATATTTCCATATTAATGATAAGATACACAAACAGGCGCATAAAATTTTATCAAGATCACCGATAATTGCAGAAGTATTGCATAAGCTGAAAACATTGGTGTTTCCTATAACCAAATAGACAAAGGTATTATTTACCAACCAGTAAATGAAGGATAAACAACTGTGACGTTGAATTTCAGATTATTTTCGATGGCAATTAAAAAGTGTGTACAAACAATGACGGTACAATTGTGAACATGACCATTTAGATCTGATTTCAATAGAACAACCTGTTAATCACTCCTGGTGAAATTCTCACAGCTTCTGAAGTATATCAGGATTATATTGTCAAGGAAGAAAATAAAAGCTTTATGATTAAACGATCTACATTATGCTTTTTCAGCAGGCTAAATTAATTTTATTTCGGAAACTCTTAATAAGAGATTCGGTTTTCAGAGAACAAGTTGTTTACTAAATGTAAATGGTTATGAATATCATTTGACTAGTTATATTCATTCGACTAATAAAAATGCCGTTTTCTGTCCACTTAATATAAATGAAACTTTGTGTGTATATTCGTAATACAATTTATGTTTTGTATACCTGCGTCTATCATAATTTCGCCCTCGATATGATATAATTTTTTAAAAGTCTCATTCAAACTTATCAACATCATAGTAATGTAGTATGATACCATTCAAATCATGCGTACTTTATATCGATTAACTGATAGGTGAAGCGAGTTGAATTTGGAATTCTTCCTACACTGTCATATGAGATGATTATAACAGAAAAGTGTTAATGTATTTGAAGTATTTTATAAAAGTTAGTGGTCATACTTTGAATAGTCAGTCTGATGATTTCTCTTATTGGAAATATCACTAATGCAGTGTGGTAATAAGTATTTGTCTGAAATACTTGGGAAGGGTATTTAATTATAGAATTACTTAAAACACTATTTAAAAATAATCTATAAACTCATTATATGTAGGAAGTTGGACCTTTGTATGATTGTTATGAAGGAGTACACGTATTTATTCAGTAACATTATATATAAACTTTTGCCTTAAGTGACTTAATGTAATATCGAGGCACTCCGTATTGGATGTACATATGCAGTCCTAAACATCAATGTCCAGATTCAAACAACCAATACAAAAATGAATTAAACTTGACCTCATTGCATTAGCTGGTGTCTATTCCGGACTCAGTAGCTTAGGGAATAAGGTGATGGCATTTGAAGCAAACAGTACTGGTTTCGAGTACACGAGTGGACACCAAATATAGGATGCAGGTATATCCAGCTGTGCGTACTAGACCCAACTGCTAACCATCATTCATTTCTGCTCATAAACTTTTAAGTTGATATCATTTATTGTTAGAATATTTTCTGTTATGAGATGGTATAAAAGATTTGTAACTCAGGTGGGTGATTTTGATGTGGGTTTGTTCTCTGAGCTGGGTGGTTGGGTCGTGGAGCTTTCATCGTCCTTCTGAACGACATCATCAGCACAAACTTTGGGTAGAAGTTCCCAACCATCCAACTCAGAGAACAAACCCACATCAATATTTTCTGTTATGGCTGTACATTTTAAATGGATATGCTAATGCGTTAATAAGTTGTGTTGTAATGTCAGTTGCTATTCTAAGCCCACATAGCTTATTCTAGCTTCCTGACAGGCTAATTTATGTATTGTTCTGGAGTCAAATTTTAACTCTGTCAATTATTCGCTGAAAAGCTTTGACTGTTTTTAAATGAGAGTATGTGTGTGCACTTATCCTATTCACCACATGTCTGTAGCTTATTTTTGTCTGATTATAAATATCGATTCACTCCTGGTTAAATTGAGTTGGTTCCTACGCCTTCACCACGCATCATTTCGTTTCGCTTAGTTTCTCTGATCGTTTGTCTGGATAAATGACTGTATGAAACATACATATTAGAAATTCATTCTAATATGTGACTTATTTGATTCCGTTATTCACCTATTTGAGTTAAGTCGATTATAATATACGAGGGTTGGCGACATGTATATTTCAAATAGTAGTCAGAAACGATCAAATCGGAGTCAGATCTCGGGCCAAAAATGTGTAAAGGGGGTAAACATTAATAGTTTTCAAGACTCAGTTGTTATAGCGAATAAAGTGGAACGTGTAGTATTTCAATTTATGTTAAAATATGGTGAATTTATTATTACTATTCACTTTTTTTCGAAAAGTTATGGGTAAATTTGTGTTGGTAATTATTTTCAGTTAAGAATTTAGGGGTAATATATTCAGTTATCTCATTACTGATAGCTTGGAAATTTTATAGAAACAGCTAGCGAGAATATGGATATATAGGTTTTAAGAACTCCATTAGTAAGTAATCACCTTATATAGGCTTTGTTTATCAAATAATTTAGCATATGTGAATTTTTCCAGATGCTTCTATTCATCTTATAACATTTTCGTGTTGCTATCAAGGTTGTGGGAAATATTAAATGTCACTAAACTTTACTAGAAAACATGAGAACAAGAGAACAACGGTGAATAGTGATTCCTGTTGTTTATGCAGTGTGCTGCAGATTTTCAGCTGATTTTATTGCTCAGTAATTCAGCTTGTTTTTAAAGTTAAACTTCGGAAAAGATCATTCCATTACGTCAAAATGGTTGAAGTGATGGGGTTTATGCAGCTGAGGCTTTAATACCTTGAAGAACTCAACTAACTGCTCAGTAATCTAGCAAACTTCAGTAATAAACCCTTTTAATATTAGTGCCTAACCAGTTACATATGAATATATAGGTTTCAAGATATCTCCCATATAGAAAACGCTGTTGTTTCAATTCGTGCTTTGGCATTTATTAGAGGGATCTAGACGTAGTAATGTGGAGAATTATTTTCTTGAAGTTACAGTTTATAAACATAAAGCCGTTAAATTTACATAAACAATAGATAGCTGTATGCAAAATGTTAAGACATATAGCGAAAAATATTTTTCTACCTGTTACCACCCACCGTTAACGTTTACACATAAATAGAACATCTCGAGGTTAAAGGTTGAGGATTTGGATTGTTAAGATATCAAACAATGGTATCTGTTCTAATTTTTATTGGCCTCAATACTTGTTAGTCGCCATACTATCAGTTGACCCTTATTCTCAGTTTATTCAATTAAGTCAAAGACTATAAGTTCTTTGATTTTTAATCATAAGCACAGTCGTTTTAAACATAGTTCACTGATATTTAATTCCAACTTGTTATAACGTATGGACTCGTAATATATATGAACGTGCAATTAGAGAGGAGTGGATTTTACTGATCGGCGCAATGATGATACTTGAAATCGTACGAGCAGTCTTGGGCGCTATTCGGCCAGACGTAACACAACTGTTATGCTACTCGACTGTCATCTAACAGGCTTATATGCAGATTAATACTTATTGTAGTAACAGAATTTTAATAATATACTTCTGAATGTTAGCGACTGAGTTATCGAGACTAATAATTTTGTACCTAAATGTATAAGTAGTATACATATAGACCCGCTAAAAGTTAAACCATTAAGAACAATACCCTATCTGGTGTTTCAGTTATGATTTATGTTTCCTTATTGGAAATGAGTGAAAAAAGGTTCCTCAATCACATTTATAAAAAATCCGTTTACGGGTTAAAATCTAATTTCAGTATTAATGTTAATTACATCTAACATTAATTAATAATTTTGCATTGAGTCCGTAAACTCAAGAGTATCGTTCGAAAAGTTATTGGAAATTTCAATCATACAATGCTAACTTAACTATTTCAATGGTATCAAGGTAAAACCATTCAGCTTTGTTTTTTAAACTAGACATAAAATGAATTAGCAAATGTATCTTATTAGGAAATTTTTAGACGATGAATTGATTTACGGAAGAGTGAATTGACTCTAGATATATTTTGTTATACGGTCCAATGGATATCAATCATCAAGACGGATTTAAAACAGATGGTAGATTTTTCTAATTACTTGAACGTAAATCTTGTATTTTGAGACCCATGCTTTCGCTTATATAAACTGGTTAATGATAAATACCTGAGAGCTTCACACTCTAATAATACATAATATTGAACAAAACGGTTATTATTATTTATAAGGACTTTCGTTTAAATTAGAGCGAATAGTTTCACAGTATTTGAGCGCCGAGTTCATTTAAGACATTACAGCTTTCCTTGAAAAGGCTTGGACCAGAATGCCAGGTGAAACGTTGGATTTACTTCAAATTCATTCGCTGACAGTTTACAAATATATTACTCCTATTTAAGGTTATTATTATTTCTTTTATAAATGAATTTATTTGCAATAACTTAAACTTCAAAAAATATGAACCATTTATTTCCAATTTGAACTTAAAATAAATAACATGAATGTTCTGAAAGTTGTAAGGTCACTGGAAATAAAGAAGAGTTAAAACCAATAACTACATAATAGTAAGTAATTTGAAACCTTAGTATAGTATTAACATCTCAGTAACAATACAGAAATGTCACATAAAGTTACATGGCCTAGTTTATTGATTTATTTGAGTTCTAAGTTTAAATTTTAAAGTCGCTGGTCGTTTAGGCATAAAGATTTCACAGATATACAAGCAGTACTTTAATCATCTCTCAGCATTCCTAAATAGTTATTATGCTGTAAAGCTTGAGAATTTTCTATTGAGATTTCTAGTGGTAAGTTGGTATTAAGTTTGTATAAACAAAATTCTACTAATAATTAATTAACTTTCGTTCAGTCTTCAAACTAAACAAGGGAAGCGATCAAAACTGCAGTAGGTGTTTACGGGCTGACTTCTTCATTTTGGTTGAAGATGAACAGGATGAACTATAATGATTAAAGGTTTTGTCGAATGAATTCAATTTTTTGAAAATTGTGGTGGTGAGAATGATATTTTGAAAACTGAATATATAAAATCTTCAACCCATTAATAGTATTTTTTTTAATTCTAAACTACTATTGTGTGATATCTAAGTGTGAATAATGACCTCTTTTTCGAAAAAAAGAAACAGTATCTGAGTTAACCCTCAAAATCTATCTGATAATTTATACAAAATTACTGAAATCATTTATGAGAACTATTTACTATATAGAGAAATGACACTTGAGAATAAATAAAACTACAGAATGGGTGAAAATCACAAACCCTATATTATTTAATTTCAAATGAGTATTGTCACGCCAAGTACAGATTGACGACGCCTTAATTTCAAAAACAGGATGGAAATTTAATCACAAGGCGTTTTTGCGTATAATGTTTCAATTAAGAGAACACTTATAAGCGATTAATATGGCTATAACCAAGCAGGAATAGATTATCTCTTTTTGGCATATTTCAGTCAGCTTACATCATTCAAGTATTTGTTTCTATTGGTGTAAAAGTTTACATTCTTTATTCCTGATATGTATCTAATCGAAATAAAATGAGAAAAGTGAAGACGCTAGAGTGTTCGCATGAAGATAATTCACAGAGATCAGAGGGTTATAAGTTATCTTGATTGAAAAACCTGAACAATATCAGGATATCATTACTGATTGGACTAGGTTCATGAAAACCAGTACGTAAGGGAATTGGAGGCCGATATCGATTTTAAACACTAATAAGTTAAAATTTGATGATTAGAAGATTAGCACCGAAAAGTAAGTCATAAGGCTAGAAATTTAATAAAATCAGAAGATAAGCTGTTTTATATTGTACCATAAATCATAGATTATGGCTTAAATTTAAGATGACTCGTTCTGTGGTGACCTAGGTTCAAACTGTTCATGAATTATGAAACCTGATTTTCACTTTTGTGAATTTATAGTTAATATAAGGTCAACTGTTTTTAGAAGCATTACAACGGTAAATTAGAAACAAAAGAACGAGAACTTCAATTTGATAAAAAGGATGACAGATATACACATTAGTTAAGGGATCAACTTCAGTTATCGAATAATAACAGTTTTCATATGGTCAAAGAAACTATTTGAGTGATCTTCATTGGACTTTTATCTTTTAATAATATTAGTTTTTAAGTTAACTGTAAAATGACATGATTAATCGTTGAAGTAGGTAATGTTTTTTGAAATCATAATCACCTCAAGGAGAAGTATATAGAGTAATCGACTATCATTCAACTATATTGAGAGTTGGTACGTAGATTTTCGTTCACATGAAGTTCTATAAAAATAGATTTCCACAACCGTTGTTTTGTTTAGAGGAATTCAATATATATTATCACTACATAAGTTGAGAGGTAATTCGAAGTTGTAAAGATAAATCAATAAATTCCTAAATCTTTGGAACCTATTTTATTTTTCATATTACAGCTGAAAATACCCTTGTTTAAAAATGACATTTTACTTAGGACTGTTACTTTGTGACCTCCATAACATTTAGTATACTTGCGAGATCACCTAAACTTCTGTCATACACGTCGGCTTTTCTTGTTCCCGATTAAATGTGAAAAACTTAATTACATCTAACTTTACAAAATAAAGACCTAGAAATCCCTGCTGCAGAAGTTATATTGAAGGATTTTTTAACGATATGATATGCAGAAGCAGAAGGTCATCTCTTAACTAACAAATAATTCCTAGTCGTATTACACAGAACATTAAAAAAGGTTATGGTTGCCTAATAATTGATTCATGACCAGATGATAACTGATTTTATTTTCAAAAGTTTATTCAGATGTGAGATTCGTGATAATAAACCTGTTACATGTTTTTGTGTTTCCAAACTGAGGAATAGGTGAATTTGTGTATATTAAAATGAACAGAAATAAATAAATTTTATTTATTAACCAAGGTATTCGAAAATGTCACTTGACTGAATACTATTGTCAAGCGCATAGATAACCCTTTACCATTAACTGTTTTATCATAATACCCTAATCCACGTCATTGTTTATACTCAGGTGACTTGAGTATAGATCAATTAAAGGTTTCTAATGCATAAAATAATAGCATGATTCTGGATAAGTTTTAAGTTTGTTAATTAATCTAAACTCTGACGGGAAATGAAATTTATCTACTGAGAACTATTTGAAACGTTAATACGCGCTAATTTCCGAAAACTGTTCTAAAACGCTTTTATGTAAAAAAAACTATGTTGAACAAGAAAATAGAATAAACTTGTTTCCAGTATGAGACCGGATACCACCACAATTATTTCTTACAACTCAATATTCATGAAGATTTAGAAATAATTGTAAGGTTTTGGAGTATAATTTCAGATGGACGATTATGCCTTTTTGAGCACGCATAAATTTTCTTGTAGCATATTGAACACACAAAAACACTTTCGTATGTTTGACTACTGTTAAACAATGGAAAACTTTGGGTGCAACTTTCTTATTTAAAGGAAAAACTATGATTTTATCTGTCTTCTGTGTGTATTCGTAGGGATTTACTTTGTTAGTTTCTAAATTTGAGACTTATATTTAACATCCAATGCACTTCATCACTAGTTTATGCCATGTTCTATTTAGGATCAAAACAATTTGCAATGAAGATGTTCAAGAAATCTCATTCCTTTACATTATATAAGATATTTCCATCAAGACTTTGTTGGTTATTCAGAAACAAAAATAGTGCCTTGAACATTGTTGAACGAGCTAAAGTAAGATATCATATTCATTGTTAGACAAAACAAAAACCTCTTAGTGTAATGGATATAGATAGATACTCACGATCCCGAAAAACTGTTATTTCTAAAACAACCATACATCCAGTGTAATAAAAGCTAGATGCTTTTTTTTGTTTATTATTTTCAGTGAAAGACAAGGCTACATAGAAATTAATGCACAATAATGAAGACATTAAAGATTTGGATTTTCTTGATTCATTACAGAGTACATCAAATAAGGTCAAAGCAGTTAAATAGAGATTAATTGTTTTCGAAATAATTTCGTTAAAAGAAACTAGAAATCATAAAATTATTTTATGATCTTTAATCAGACTGTGGTGTCTTCAATATCTTCAGCATCACAGAATAATGAATTAATCTGAAGCTACATCATTTTGTGTATTTATATGTTTTGGTGTTCTCTATGGAAACTGTCTAATAAAGGACTGTAAACTGATATAGAAGCATTAACTTCTTTTCATTTTTAAGATTCAATTTTATCTTTCAATCTGAGTTTGTTTTCTTTCGAGTTATGACAGGTTATAATTGAAGATTTTAATCTCTTAACCATGAAAAATAAGGGAATAAAAAATGAACCCGCATTTCTTTATATTTAGTTATTTTGATAAGTACAAAATCATTCCTCGTGCTGAGAATTCTATATTGTACCAGATTATAATATTGAATAAAGCCATTAATAATAATAATAATAATAATAATGACAAATTAATTGTCAAGCAGTCGACCACAGCAAACACTTATCACAACTAGTTGACATTTATATATTTTCAATAATCTTGATAACCTTGTATCTTCATGACTTAAATTTCCATTATTAGATTTAAGTCAACTTAATAACATTGCCGAATAGTAATAGTTTTATTCAATATAGGAAATTTTGTCATATTCAATAATTCTTCATAACAAATAAGCGGAATGGCAACCCATATTTCAAAAACATGAATTAAAGCTCAAAATCGTTTGCACTGGCGAAGGTGCATCCACCCTTTATGTTCTGCCAAATACTAATCTTCTGAATTCTTCACGTCTCTGTCTTTTTTCTCTTTCCAAGTTTATTCCATTGGATTATACTGCTTGAATAACATCTCAAAACCCTAATCTTTCACATATTGCTTGTACTCTTACTACTTCTACCACTATGGGATTTGAATCGACAACTGCATCTCTGTGCTAATGGCAACTCGAATTGATGTAGGTACGTACGAAGTTCTACGTTGTGACTGACTGAATTTTATTTAGGAATATATTCTATGAACTTTTTTATCAATCAGTACCTGTTACCCAAATTAAGTCATTGTAGTTTCCTTCACCCAGCGAAACTCGAGTTCTCGATTTCGCTGAGAGAAACAGTTCATCTAATCTATATAAATCTATAAAATAATGGCTATTCCAAGGTAATCCTGACAGAATGCACATATCCGAACAGAAACTAGTCGATTTTCGGTCGATGTATCCAAACCATTTCAAATTTGTAACCTGATATGACTTAAAAAGACTTCTTAAATGATTATTGAAACAACAAGCTTTGATAAATTGAAAAAATAAGATAAACCCATTGGTATAACATTTTAAATATCAGTAATAAACTCCATTACCATGGAATCACTAATCATCCAGTTCTTTTTTTTTCATTTAACAGATAATTCTAGTGGTTATGAAATATCCAGCTAAATATAGTAGCCCGTTTTTAATTCTTTCAGACATTTGCAGTAGCCTATTTTTCTCATTGCAACGAAGATCCTTAAACCTTTTTATGGGTATCTTGATTACGTAAGTATGAGGTGAAAAACTGCCTAATTTTCCAGTTTATCCAAGGGTACGGAGATAGTTATTTAAAAAACTTTGATCCTAAATATTTTTCATTCCCCAACAGTTCATTAAATTTACTTAACTTTTCAAGAAAAATTAAATTTCTATACATAAGTGTTATTGATTGTCTATTGGACACTCATAAATAGAAATAAAGAAAGATAATGTGTTACCGAGCGAAAAACGTCCAAGTTATCAAGACAGATTAATGTATGGATGTAGTAATATCGTTTTACTTATAGTATTGATTAAATGATTGTTAACATATGGTTATTTGTCCATACTAAGTAATTTGAGATGGCAAATGACAAAGTTTCTTTAACAAGTAAATGAAGTTCAAGCATAGATGTAAATTAAATTATAAGTGAGATGGAATTATATTTATTGATTGTTGATATAGGATGTAATTAGTTTACAGCATAAAAGAATAAACCTAACTTTTGACGAAACATTGTGTTGAATAAATGATCCAACAAACCCTGGTAACATTACACCCCCCTTTTATTTATTACATCATTCACTATTTCAACTCTTTCTGAAGTTTAATTATATCATTATAATTTTTCTTCATTTCATAGCTGACTGATTTCAATTCATATCTTTCTTTATTACCATTAATCTATTTTCAGTTGCTTCATTACACAATCATCTAATGTTTCTTAACTCTATGAGCTCTAATCACTGATTCAATGTTCTGGAACTTTCCCTCCCAAACTTTATTTATCCGAAACAAAGTTTTTATGACCTTATTAACTTTATTGAAATCATAGCTACATCACCCTCGTATACATAAGTATATCAATATCTCTAATAAAGTTGATTTTAAGATACTATAGTTTGTAAAGCAGCTGATGAGAACCTAACAAAATAAAATGAATGCATATTATTCTGCAATAAACTTCACTTCTGCTCTCTTTAAGAAATAACTTTTAAAGTAGGATCTCATTTTTGCCTACTTGTAAAGGTTGACTAAAAAAGCAGTTGAGAAGAACTAGACATAATAAAACAGTTACAAAATTTTTGATAAAGCAATGAGAAGACAGAGTTGATCTGAAAAATGTAGTGCATTTGCACCATACATTTCGAATGATTTGGTCACATATATACATGTCAGAGTATTTTATATGAAGATTAATAAAGGTCAAATAAATTATTAAACTATTATTCTTCAAATAGAATTCCATGCTAAGTATATGTGTGATCCGATTGTTCGAACTGTTTAGCGCAAACACATCACATTTTTCAGATCAATTCCGTCTTTTCATAGCTCTATCAAAATTTATAAAAGGGACCAATTGCTTTAAAGTTGCAAAAATGTTTAATTATGACCTGAAAATTCATATTAAGGCTGCGGGCTGAATATCTAGAATCTACTTATAATAATCCAACGGAACAAGATCATGTTTTATTCATCCACAAATTTGCATGTTCTCAATAATTGGAATACTTTATCATAATGAGTTATCTAATGGGGTGCCAGATTCTGAACAATCTTTATTTAAAAATCAAACAGTCTACCAGTAAATCATCAACCAGATGGATTTTTTTGATAGGATAGATGTCTATATTAGTTTGAGATCTAAGATGTAGCATAAGTTCATTGCATTCTGCCTCTATATATTTGATCTCAAAACTGATATCACCCGTTGCCAAGTTTTCAAACAATGCTAATTTGATTAACGACCGTAAGTGTAGGATTATTAAGGAGTCTATTGAATTCTGTCATCTGCCAAATATTTTCTCGTCACTACAATTGCTTATATTCAATACTTCAGATACGATTTAGATTTTTAGATTTTATGCTTATTAGTTAATGTTTCAAACGGACCAAACAATATGCAACACAATCTATGAATAGTATCATGTTCACTATGACGTTCAATGACTGTTTTGAAATTAAGAGGTACACATAGGTTAACAAAACTTACTATATCTGCAGCTTGCAACTAAGCTGTTAATTCTTCTTATGATCACTGGGCCACCTTAGGATCACGTGATATTGATGAATAGAATATCTATAAGGTAAGGTCCTGAGGTTTCTTTTCTTACTTTTAAACAGAATGCTCTTTTGCGAAAGGCGTTAGTTAGTTATGATCAGTATGCACAGCAAAACGTAAAAGTGTCTTCAGGCGCTTTACTCTTCGTAATTGAAGATTTAAAAACTTAGGCATCAAATATATTTAATTTTGTCGTGGGTTGCGAATGGAACATAATAACTTCATTTTACTGATATAACTTGAACAGTCATTTAAAAATTTATTGTAGAATGGAGTGAGTTATCTCACTATTTACTTTCTAAAACGTGAAAGCTGGTTACATCACGTTGATGCTTATATTTATTTATTTAAACACATAAATATTGGTACAAGGAAACACCAGATACATATGCGCCGCACAAATCTCATTCCATTTGTGTGAGGGCTGTGATACTGCCCAGGTACCCAAACTGAAGCAGGTGGTTTTCTTAGGGGCCCATACCCGGAGCCTTTGACCGAAAGATCTGATCCACAAGGCAGTGGAGCATCGTGAGGAGATGCAGTCCCATGGTAGCCGGTGATCAACAATTGATTCGTACGCCATTCGATCCTTCAGGATACTGGGGCCCATGTGCACCATTGGTTTGGAATCAGGGTTTTCCAACTCCCCTAGGTGGACTCGCCTTGTCCACCAACCCGGTTAAAGCGCCGTGCATTCGCTTTTCGTCCTCTCAATTTCGTAAACAACACCCCCGCCGCGAGAAGGCAGTGAGTAGGACTTCCCTGGCAGAGGCTATATATTCGCTGGCCATGTGAGAGCATTTTGAGAGGTAGAGCGGACTCTCCCCACTCTCGGCCGTACCAGGGCATTTGGGGGTCCAAGTGAGTGCGAACGCACGTTGATGCTTAGCATGGCATCCAAGTTGCGAAACAAAATTTATGATAATAGTTTCTATCTTTTATCGAATTGCTTATTTAATTTCATTAATGAATTTGCTTAATGAGAATCATAAGCAACCTTCCATTTATTCATCAATTTAATACCTGTGATGAAACTGAATCAAATTTCTTGCCTTGTCACTTTTACAGCAATTTAGTAAACTTAATTATTTGCCCTGTGGTTAATCCGAAAAATTCAGAGGTATTCCATAATAAATACCTTGTCCCCATTTTAGACGATTATAATTGGTCATAAATGTTTCGAATAATTAGTGAGAAAACTGAAATGGAACAATTATAGGTTAGTCGTCATTAGGACATTTTCCACGAAAGCTACGTTCCAATTATATAAAGCATAAAAAATATTGGACTGGAGAAAGCAATAAAAACGTTTATGTTAAAGAATTTAAACGAAGTTATTCCCATGAAATACTTGTGCTTTGGGTTATCCCATCATTTTGAGCAGTACAGCAAAAGTTCAATAACCCCTAACGTACGTTCATTATTGATTATCATACAACATTTTTATTTATCTACTTGGGTTTTGAAAAATTAACTTGATTTCAATGAAAAATATGCAAGCCACGATTGATGAAATCAATTCCGGTTTTTTTCTTGTGATGTGATTTTGGCTGGATTGTTAATACCTGAAAAGCTATTTGTTATTTAAGTTTAATGAGCTACCCAAAGTGTTTATATATTACCATCACTTTGTATTAAATCATGTAATGAGTAGATTTAACCATTTCAGAATTATGGAAATTGCCAAAGAGTATCGAAAAATCACTTATAAATATACCTTAAACCAAAATAGTTATGCAAGGAACAGAATAGACTAATGGTATCTAAATATAAATATTAACCTATCTCAAAAATAAAAATGTTCGCCCAAAAGAAACTTTTTAGCTTACCCGTCTGTATCTTAATGACTGTTGTTTTCACAAACAGACTGATACTTGTTAAGACCATTCTTAACAAACATTTCTGAGCGTTATTCAAGTGAATAAGGTCTGATATTTGAGATAAAATAGAAATGTTTTTACTTAGATGTACCAAAATATTTATCACCAGCTAATTAAAAATCCATAAAATACCATCCAAACAGTTTGTAAGAATTTTCAATCATAGTAGTGTCAGATGTAACTGTTAAACAAATTTATTAAGACTGTATTCCTATGACAACAGGTTATTCAATAGTGGCTTTTCTCAAGTTTCAACTTCTATGTGCTGTTAATAATCTTGATGGATAATATTATTCTACAATGTATTATTCTGTAAATTGAATTGTGGGAACGGAATATTTTGATAGTTGAGTTCATGAGTCTATGTAAACTAGACCACCATCGAAAACCTGTAGACATTAGACAGTCGTTTCATCCTAGTATGAGACTCCTCAGAAGTGCGCATCCCGCATGCGGGATTCGAACTCAGGGATCGTGACTCAGGTAAATTAGTTTTAGAATGTATTTCACGCTGCACTACGGATACACTAATTATAACAATGGTGACTCACTGGTACATACAGTACACACTCAAATGAAAAGTTAATCAAACAACGCAGTGTTTTCAGTTTATGACATAAAGAATTCCAGAAAAAAGTTTATAGAGTGACTAATGTATATTAGAAAGTTCTGTTTAATATTTATGTTGTTACACCACGTCACATTATAAAAAACAATTTGGCTTCACAATATTTGATGGAAACATCAATTTCTTGTAAATCCACAGTGGTGGTGAGGCTTGGTTTTTCAAGTTGAAAGGTATTTTAAAACCCAGTCACTTGCCAATCGTGGAAACAGTAATGAATAATATGATAGTATCCTTTAAAAGCTACAAACGGAGGTTGCACACTAAAAGTATAGATATGAATAAAACTTCTATCGAGGCAAAGAAAACTATTATGGAACTAATGCAGAGTTATAAAGTAAAAGTGTTTGTTACGTAATGGTAAACAGAATAAATTCCTTTACATATGAATAATTCTGAGCCCTTTATTTTTAAAGTCATTTTACCAATTGAAGTGTTTAATGAACACCGTGATTATTCTTCCCAGTATTTATTGTAGTTAATAATCCATTGAAAATTTTGAGTTCACATTCCGTTGTTAGTTGCAAGACGTATACCGAATGCGGTGCTATTTCTTCAACATACTCGTCAGTGAGATACAGCCTCTGATATTCTGCAGATTAGTCCCTTTTTTTCTCAGTTTAGCTATAACGTCTGTTAGTTGCCTCTGTTAGTGTATTTTCGTAACAGTTCTTTTATTAACCTTAAATATAAAATCTTGATTACTAGATTTACTAATCGATAAGGTTTTTCCTACAGAATATTGTCAAAAGGTTTATCGAAATATGTGCCAATCAATTTAAACTGTGTCATGTTAAATATACATGATTCCAAAGTAGGAAATGAAAATCTGAACTAGTGATTATTTAACTTATATAAATGCCGCAGTACTTAAAAAGCAGAAAATTAGCGGGAAAAAATGGTTTATTTTTGTTGCTTGTAGTTTATTCCTTCAAGGAAAAACTTTATATATTTTATTTAAAAATTGTCGAAGAGTTAATACAACATTGAGACGTCTGATAGTTCATAGTAATTTACTGAAACCAGTTAATACGAGTTTTTCAAACGGCAAGTACTGCCATAAATACCGATCTCGATTTGATAAAGAATGTGGAATTTAGTTTATTTATGTTGGTTTTAGTTGACTGATGTTAATTAGAAAGGCATCCCAAACCCAGGTTTGCGCCCCAGTGTTTAGAATCGCCCAACGTTAAGATAAGTTTTGCAGAGTCCTAAAACCCCATACGTCCCATTCGCACTACATTCTTGGTGAATGTCTTAGTCAACTACTTATTAAATCTTGGTCAATGCTTTCGAATACAAAATGAGTATAATGAAAACAAGGATTGAACAAATTAAGATTAATGCTTTTTCCACTAACTAGCGTGATATGTTGAATACGTTGTTTTCATACAACAACGTCCAATACAATGTACAGTCATCAAATCAAACATAAATCTGAGCAAAATAAAATTATGTTAATATAAACAAAAGCGACATTAAAATCTCTGCTAGTTAAAGCGTCAACAATTCACAATTATGAAATTGGGATATCTAGGTTAATATGAACCTCATACGTAACATTAAGTTTTGTTAGAAATGAACAACGGATTGACAGTTTGACAAATTTACTGTCTAACACGATGTTACGATTTAAGAATATGCTGACGTGCTTCAACGAAAATCAATACAATAAAATTTATGAAGTCAACCAGGTGCCTTACAACTAAATTTTTGTTGAACGGCTGGATTTTTACTCAAACATTTTGACTGAGTGTCGCCTTCAAAATCAGAAGGAGCTTTAAATCTTGTTAGGAAAACATTTATTGTACAGATGGGATTTTTCGAACCTAAATAATTATAAGAAAATTGTAGACTATTCAACTTCAAGTTCTTTTGAATGGCTATCTGGACTCCTGAGCACTCTATCTCTGTTTACTGTCACAAATGATCCTAGTATTTTCCTAATTTCATGTACAATACAATCAGTTCATATAAGAAAATCTCATTGTTCTGATAAAAAAGATTACAACCAAGGCCTGAAAAACACCAACGGAACCAATCTAACTAGCTATCTCTTTGAAACAACTATGTTTTATAAATAATTAGATTTTCTGCTAATTGGGATATTACCAGTATATTATTTTTATTTATAACAATCTACCCAATACTCAATTTATTTGAAATTATTAAGTCAATTTATGTGTATGTTGAGCGATTCTAAACACTGGGGCACAAACCTTGGTCTGGGATGCCTTTCTAACTAATGACACCTACAAACTACGTTTTAGTAAATTGGAAAAAAAATCGATAAAACTAAGCTCATAATTTATGCACCTACATATATATTTCTTTCTCTGAGGTATAGCTACGTATAACTGTTACGGTTTCGTTAAATATTGTACAAAATAATTAAGAATCCAGTTGACTGGAGCTTCCAGATTATGCATAAGATGTATATATTACTCGTCATACTGACTAATATTTTTTGAATACTCGATAAGAGGAAAATAAACTTGACCTACCTCATGATTTGATTAGGGAAATATTCAGAAAACATTCATTTACAGAAAATTATTTTGAAATTAAAATTTAAAGATTTCACATTGAAATTCCCCTTTAAAAAATCTACTAATGTTGTAACGAATTAGGAAACTTGTTTACTTGAATTGTTTTAGACCAATAATAGTTTTCCTTTCAATATTTTTTTTTGGTTTATTCCGAATGAAGACAGCATTCTGGGATTAAAAGTTAGAACAAGGATTTTTGTGATTGGACCATATGAAAAATGTCATAACGAACAAGCTGAATAGAATCATGTTGTTTTCCGTTTGGAAATAGACTTAGGTGCCAACAAATACCTTACAATATTTTGAAAAAGGCATTCAGTGGTCAGTATTTTCCAAGAAATAGGGCTTATTTTTTCATCTAGGTTCATATAAATGTGGTATGATGTGAAATTTCGCTTTGTTTCAAGTTACACTTCTGATGAATTCAATAAAGTCCAATATCTTTTTAAATTAAAGTGATTATATCATCCATGTAATTTTCATACGTGTGTAATAATCTAAGATAAATTCCTGTGAAATAAATGCTATTCGAAAATGTTGAACAAAATTACGCTTATTTTGCACAAGTAAATATAGATAAAACAACTCAGTGGCCGAGTAGATAACGCAATGGCGTTTGAAGCGAACGATACTGGGTTCGAGTCCCAGAGTGAACATCAACTCTGAGATGCAGGTATATCCAGCTGACCAGTCCGAAATAGGACAAAACGCGCGTATTGGATTCCACTGCTAGCCACTATCCATCTTCGCTTACAAGGCTTGTGAATTTAGGCTATATCGAGGCAATACGCACAGTATGCACATATGCCAATTAGAGACTGACCAGTTGCAGTCCAAAAACATCAATGGGAAGATCCAAACAAATAATACTAAGTGAATTTAAAACAACTTATTGTTTATAACCTATAAGGTCAGCTATTTAAATAAACAATGATATTGCTTTTCATTTAGATTTTATTGTCAAATATAGTTGAAACCTGAATGTACTTTATTTGGTATAGTTAAACAAGCTATTTGTTTGTTGGGAAATGAGAGATCAAATATGTTTTCTTTTGCTTTTAAGCAGACTCATTCCGCAAAATGACCAGTAAACTGGGGTTTGTGAATCAGAGAAAGTTTGTGTCTGTAGACAAGTGATTTTGTAGTGTATGGTGTCATTATACACCTAAATTGTAATTTATATGACTTCAGCGACTTTATTACCTGACAAAATCACTTCACCATAAATAAGAACAAGTTAGATCTCCTAACTGTTTTGTTAGCGAATTAGATACTTTCGAGAAATATTTATCTGAATCCTGAAATTGAGAGGGTCAGGAAAATAAACTTCAATAGTCTTAGCAATAGGATGTTAATATTGTCAGACTTTAGGAACCAGACATATTTGAATGAATACTTCATGAACAAACATGTTTTGTTTCACACACATTTTAAAAAAGAAATTCGGAATTTATATCATATCATGACTAGAGAAGTTTACTTTAGTCGAAATTAAAATTTTTCATAAAAAAATGTATCATTGATCACTTTTGAACAATATCTCAAAGATTGACTTTTCTTAAAACAATATGGGAAACGCTGCAGTGCTTTATAATTATGCAGATCTAAGATAGTTACTTTTAAAAATATATGTACCACAGATATATAAGTGAGAGAGCTTCTTTCATCCGGACATCGGAAAAGAACGGCACTAATGATTGACTTACTGGCCTCTTCTCAATTATATTATACCTATATGTGAACACATAAAACTGGACTATTGTTGTTATTACCATAATGACAATAGTCACAATTCAACACTTTTACTATTTTCATGCGACTTTAATCTAATAATCTGAACTCATCACAAAGGGTGTTTTTTTCCTACTACCTCTTATACGTTACATAAAATTTGGTGATGTGTGGGCAAGAATGACAATGATTGGTTGTTTTGCTGAGTCAGACATGTAGATAGTGTGACAGGTGTTATATGTGTTATATATTCCCCTATCCTGATTATTATCGATTGACTGTTCCTTGTTGTTGGATTGTGTAGGATTTTGGTTTGGAAATATATTGACGTTCTAGTCAGTCTAATCTCGTGTTCTTGATCTGAGTTGTGTTGAAGTCCTGTAGAATAGACACCGGGAGGGAATCCAGTGTAGATGTTCGTCTAAGGTAAATTAGCGTCCCGCAGACGTGTAAAAAGTGAAAGGACCGTTATAACAAGAAACCCTAGAGCTATAACTAGTAACACTTGGTAACAATCCATTTGTAAGTATTTTATGTACATCAACATGACGTTCACCATTATCAACACGGATTATTTCAACCATAGCTTTAACATGTAACCATCAATAAGCTATCTAATGTAACATAATATTTTTGAATGTATAATTTATGAGACTAAGAAAACGTTATTGAAAATAACTATTCGATCAAATTTTATCTATTTTTCGGATAGTCTATAGGGAGCATCAGGCTACTAAAACATTTGTATGAATCAAATACCTTGAAGTTATCTGAAAACAACATTAAATTAACTTAAATACCGAAGGGGAATTATATCACTGGAAAATTCAGATTATTAATCATTATTATTTATAAAAAGCCCACTAGAAACCATGCCAATTTCAGAGAAACAGAGATTTTCTTCTTTATCAGGAGATTATTTCAAACAGCTCCTATCATTTGGAAATAAAATTGAGAAAAAAAATACTTTATCTAATACAAGAACTACACTGAATCCAATAACATACATCGTAAATCACTCATCATCATAACATATATTAGACATCTTCAGAGTTTCAGATTTGCAATCCAAATTTGAAAAATCAGAATATTGTAACAATAAGTTGCCGATTGTTTTTGTATATGTTAGATATATTAGAAACTGCAATCACAAACCAGCTCAAAAACGTTTAGTCCTAGTAAGAATTTCATGACAAATCGATTTACCAATGCTAGTTGATAGAAATTACGGATGCGTAAAATGTTTAAATGATGTCAGGCTTAAGATAGACTCAAAATAAAAAATAAGATGCCCTTTAAATATATACATTTAAACATTATTCTTAAAAATGCAACATTTTTGAATCTGTCGATCGATAGTCTGTTGGCTTCCTTCCTTCGAATTGTCCGTATTCTATAACACATTTCTCCATAAATCACCACTTGATTTCTTACTGGCTGACACACGGTAGATCAGAAGTGTCTATGATGTTGAGTTTTCTCTAGATATCGGGAGTGTGCCGTAAAGCATTAGGATTTGAGATGACAGTGAAATGAGTAGTCAGTTTTTGCCGCTTTTAGGTGGCAACTTTTAGAATATTGGTTTTCTATGAGACTATGAACATAGCTTGAACGTATTTCTTGTCAATTACCATAAATACAACGAAGATCTTAAAAAAGAACGAATCGAGTAAAGAAATTTATCAATGAGCGAAATACAAAGATTGGGTAATAGGGAAAAGCATTTTCTGTAGTCAAAGTTAGAATCGGATTTCAAAATATAAAACTCAAAGCATTTCTTTCTTAAGTAAACTATCCAGACTTTGTGCTTAAAACGTGCTACAATGGTTTTAGATAACTTTCAAATATAAGTGTTCCAACAGATCTGGGTGGATTTTATGAACGATGTAACTGCATCAAGAGAGCATGAATAAAGATTTTTCTCCAACTTTTATTACAATTTCGATTGACAAAAATCCGTTTCACCACATGTTGCAATGCGAGCTGCCACAATAATACCCTCTGAACTCCTTCATGAACCACAGAAATCCCTAATTGAAAGCAAAATTACAATGATCATTGACAATATTTTGAGTTTCAAGAGTACTGTAAAACATTGAGTTGCAATCGAACATTCGACTCAGCAATTATATGACGGAATTCCTTTAAGACATTTCCTATGGAATACAAATCACTCGCCCTGATAACTGTTATTAGACAACTTTAGAGTCTATTAAAAATGAAGTGTCATTGCATAATTTAGCAGATCAATAATCAAACGTATCTAATCTTAACTTTCTTCGAGCCAGATCTTTTGAAATTCATGGACAACTGAACCTATAGCAATTCACCAGTTCGACGCTAATCTCTAAGTACAAAAGTGTAATATTCACTCCTTTAGCTTTAGCACCCTTTCCCTTTTTATAAGTCGTGAGTGCCAATTAAAATCGTGTTCTCCACCTTTTTCTGGGTAAAGTAGATAGCTGTCCTTCATATTTTTCCCAGTTATTTGCCATCTCTAAGACTAACTAACCTAACTTAATCTAACCAAACCTAATCTAAACTTTTGGTTATGTTTTGAATACTTTGTTAACTGGTGTGACGCCTTTATTTTATTCAATGTGTGAAAACTTTTGATTATTTTAATTACTCTGTTAAACGATGCAATAAGATTCCATTTTATAGACTCTCATACTGAATAGATAATCAGTCACTAGAACATTTTCGTAATTCTTCCATGTTTTTCTGACATTATTCTACTAATCGTCAATAATAAGATGCAAAATATGTCCACTGTTGTTTTGAAAACAACAACTAGACATGTCTTCAGATTGTAAGCAACTGAAGGGAAACCACGAAATAAATGGATTCACGCTGTTCTGTTACGTTTGTTATTCATGCTGTATTTAGGTGCACCGACGTAGAATATTGTGTAGAAAATCTATTTCAGGTTAACTGATACAATCATAAGCGAAAATGTAAAGCAAATGTATACCCCTTAGTTCAAGCCCTAAGGTAGACATTGACACCTCGGATTTCGTGTCTCAACTGGTGTTCATCAAAATTATTACAGAAAAAATATAACACTGTTTACTCCAGCGATGATCACCCGAAATACAAATGTATATAGAAGGCTAGTTGTGAAAATTGTATTTCTATGCAATGCTTCTAAAATATAACAGAGTGAATATTAGAAAGAACTGGAAGAATCCTCTTGACACTTCGATCCTATGACAAAAAGAAGTTCGGAAATTTATGTATTCAGAGCTCATCGCTTCCCGTCTAAAACATTAAAGGGTGGACTCTCTGGAAAATTGTTTGTAACATTGGTCCGTAAGATTCCTAAACATATTTTGTGGTGGAATATAATTGTGAATGAATTCATTATGATAATTTCTAATTTTGGAATATTGCAAATACGTATATGTTAATTAAGAACATATTATTGAGATAGACCAAAGATTGGGATAATCCGAAACTTGTAATACATATGTATTGATTTTCAAAAACCTACAATATCTTTTTATACTACCGGTTTTCGGAAGCGGTTTGAGATGAATTTTAATTGGACTGCGACATGTGCTGAACTTTAATTATCCTAATAACTGACCAGTAGCCTTCAGAAACTACCTTAAAAGGGTGAGTTTCCTTTCACTATTTCAGTCATTTGTAAAAAGAGGGAATAGCCTGACAGGTTACTTTGTCAATGCTGTCTGGTTCATCACTATTTAAATAGGTATTCTAAGGCTCGAACAGCAAAGTTTCACTATGTTAACTCATGAGTGGAATGGTACACGTGTCGAGGATTTCATATTTAACTCAATTACTCCGTAAACTATTTTAGAGATGAAAATATGTTTGAAGAATTGTCTGTTGTATTATATTGGGCAGTACTGTGGTTGTTATAATTTACTTTTAAATTTGTATTGCTTGGTGTAAAATAAAATCAAGCTCTATGTCTAGGTCAAATAAACCATATTTCTAAAGAATTATAGTATTATGTTGATACAATATTGTATCTCACGTTAGCCCATTTAGGTAACTATATGTTTAACAAGTATTAATAGGTTATTGAGCTTGGCCCTTCATCTCATTATTTTGAAGTTAATATCTGTTCTTTCTAACTAAACACCCAATGAAAATATATTTGACTAGTTTTCAGTAATGAAAAACGAGTTATCATAGTATTTTAATGAAATCAAACAGCACGAAGAATATTTTCTGGAAATGATGAAATAAGAGCGGTGTTGACGCTTTAGTTCAGTTCTTAATTTCATGATTTATATACTCAAGTCAATAATAAAATTGTCGATTTATCGTTATTTTTCTAAGAAAAGAAACAAAACAAGATTTAACTGTCATTTAGAATATAACAGTTCTAAAATGTTGTCGGATGACAATTCATCACTCAGAGCTTTTGATTTTCGAATTCAGTGAGTGACCTAATTCCATTCAAACCAGATTTCGGAATAAATTTCTGTCAGAATATTTGAGTACAAGTGTGTTATTTAACAATAAAAAACTTCAATCAATATGAAACGGATGTGAGAAGTGAGATGAATTGTACAAGAAACTTTGAAATTAAATCACTGTACTAGTTAGACAATTTCAAATAGGTTAGAGAAATTGATACATTAAGGGAAATAGTAAAAAGAGGTTTCGGAAATAATAATTCAGGAAAGCAGTTTCCTTGTTGAATGAAAAGTTATGTTAAAGAAATTCAAACGTTCATGAAAGATAGACAAATCGATGAAATCATTTGAAACCTGAGGTCGAAACAAGCACAGAATTATTCTAAATGCCATCGCTCGCGAAATTACTTCCCATTTTTAATAGTCAATAGGTTGGAATCATTAATAATACTGAAGATGTTTTTAGTTTCAGAAAGTTTGTAGTAATCAACCGTTAGGCTGAGCGCATCCCATCATGATATTTTCGCAACCATGAAAACTGAGTTGTTCTCGATTTCATTGGTTTTTGATGTCATTACTTAACGAGATAGTGTCAAAAACTATTAGCATTTAGCTGTGGACAAATTTTTTCGGAATGTTATCACACATCATAAGAATGTATCAGAAGTATTGAAGGATATGAAGTTCTCTCTCTCTATCTGTATATACATATACATAATAATCATAGAATGAAGGCATGTCATTCTAGTTATAAAGAGTCAAAATGGTAGTTAAAATTCTCTTGAAAACCAACATACCACTGAATATTATGGAAAACATAGAATCAGGAGCATAATACATGATAAAAAATTCCTTTGTTCAAATTAATCTATAATTCTTATCACAATAAAATAATCAGTAGTGAAATATGCCCCTACTACATACAATTAAGTTACTGATGATAAATGGGATTTCAAACATCCAAAAAAAATCACAGTGAATATTTCGAGTTCCATCTTGCACATCCTAGTTTCAAGTCAAAATTCCAACAACTACTTTTCGATATGTGTGGGTTGGAAAATTTCGTTACCAGCTGAAAGCTATACAAAAGGACATTTCATTGATCCTTGACGAAACATTGTGTATGGAACAATCTTGCAATGTGTTATTTAAAGCCTTGTCTATCAGTTCACAACTAAACAATTGATCAGGATTATAAACAATGCTTGTATTCTCTTAATATTTCTTCAGGTTATTTATTGTGGAGTGAATGTTGTTTGTTAAATCTTAGTCCGAAATTGGGCTTTTAATTTTTACAGTAAATGTTCCAACACTTTCTTCTTATCACAAGGGGGGTTTTTGTGGACATTGACTAATTCTTTATAGCTAAGATCATGAATATTGCGCCACCGTCCACCATTGTCCAGTGCTTCCAGGTTTTCTGTGTTGGTCTAGCCTTAATCGACTCATGAATTCAACCAGCAAATACATTACTTTAACAAATGATTTGCATTAAATTCTGCTCTTTTATCTTAGAATGAGTATTTGTTCTAGATTGCACAAATCGTTTGTGTCTATTTTCCAGTAACACTTAAAGAAATTAATTTTTGGGG